>NW_011889398.1:33637-62173 GCF_000151845.1 Pteropus vampyrus
CTCTCTCATCCCTACATCAGCGGGTCTTGTCAGCTCTACTTTCAAAAAATGTATTCTGAATCCGCTCCGTCTCACGAGCTCCCCCACCAATCCCCGAGTCTAAGCCATCATCATCTCCTTAGCTACTACAAAAGCCTCTTAACGGGTTTCCTTACTTCTTATCTTGCTCTCCTAAAATGTATTATTCTCGGCAGTCAAGTGAACTTCTACAAACCCATACGATCTGATCAAAGAAATGAGTGTATATGTCTCACAAAAAGACAAGTATTTTCTTGGCTGCTTAATTTGTAATATTCAAAAACTTCAACTATCTATCAACCAGAGAATGGTTAAACTTGGACAAACAAATAGTGTTGCATTTATATCATACTATACTATATAATAAATTTTTAAAAGAATACGATATAAATTTTTAAAAGATTTAATATATGCAACAGCATAAAAAGATCTCACAAATGTGGAGCAAAAGAAAACATTCATTCGACAAGTATTATTCAGTAAACATAGTATAATGTGATTAAGCATTTGGCTCTAAAGTTCTGACCGCTCTTGATTCAATTATTGCATCTACCGCTTCTTAGCATGTGACTTTGGCCAACTAACGATATCAGTTTTCTGATCTTAAAAAGGGGTTAAGAACAGAATCAACCTTGGAGGGTTGTTACGAGGACTGGCTGAGATAATACATGTAAAGCACTTAGTACAGTACCTGGCACACAGCAGAGTTCAGTAAACATTAGCTGCTACCATTTTCACAATTATTGCATATGCCAGGTACCTTTCAACACTCTCGGGAGATACAGATTAATAGGACGAGACCTATTAGGGGTTCCTAAGGGATTCGGTTTAATGCAGGGATACTTAGATTGGGATCCATGAACCTTCTCGAAGTTTTGTGTCACGATATTGGATATATAAGCATATATGTATTTTTCTTGGGTAAGGGCCATAGTTTATGTCATATTTTTAATGGACGGTCTGTGGCCCGCAAAACATTAAAAGCCTCATGGTTTAAAGCATGCATTCCAAATGGGGGTGACAGTGCTCCCCAGGGGGTCAAAAGTTGGTTTTGGGGGGGAGGAATCTTAGATATTATAATGGTTTGTCCCTCCAAAGGGCCATAGTACATAAGCAAATATACAGCATGTCTGCAATATTAAAATTTTATACGTGGGGGCACAATTAGGAAAAAATGTCTTCTTAGGGGGACAATAATAAAAACCAAAAACGGTTGAGACACCGTTTAAGTGAATAACAGATGTGGGAACAGAAGTACCTAAATGGATAAGAAATACTAGCTCTGTTCAGAGAACTGCCGAGTACCAGAATCTGAAAGAGCTAGAGGGTGGAGAGATAAAGGAGAGTTTGGAGAGTCAAACTCAATGACTAGAGGAGGCACTGAGAAATTATTACTGCATGAATGGAAGCTCAGTGATTCTGAGGATGAAGGCCTCAGAAACAGTGGCTCCAAAGAGAAGGAGGGAATGCAGCAAAGGCACCAATGTACCCTGCGATGGTGTCGATTCATCAACACAGTATCAGGTAACAGCTGAACATACGACACTTAAGTCAAAGAACAAGCTACAAATTTGCTGAAGTCCTCAAGGATCAGTTAGAAGAGCCATTTCATCTGATAGATGACATGGAGGCAGAAAGCAGAGAAAGTGGGACAAAGCCTTCCACCACCTGGGGTTGCTCCAGGGCTGGCCTCTGACACCTGAGTCCAGCAGCCGCCAGCTCTGCCAGGTTCCAAGTGCTCCTGGGACCTCGGCACATGACCACATCCACATCCAAGCAACTTTGGAGCGGAGCTCGGTCTGAAATTAAGAAGTCAGTTAATCCCATTGAGGTTTAGAAGCTTTAGAAGCTTTAGAAGCCTGGCATCCTTAGCCACTCACGGTACGAAACATCATGCCTAAAGCATCCTCAAGATTTAGACACACACATAACCGACATCCATTAGACGATTCCGCCTGCACGTCTCACAACTCACCTCAAAGGTGGCAAATCCAAAACTGAATGCATCACGTCCATCCTGCCCCGCCACCCCCCCCCCGCCACCCCGGATTCTTCCTGCTGCATGCTCTCATCCTCGGTTCCACTCTCCCCTTCATTCTCTATATCCAATCCAACACCAAGTCCTATTTTGCCTTTTAAACACCTCCCCAATGCATCTCTTCCGCTTCATCCCAGCTCCTGCCACGGCCCTCATTTAGGACTTCATCTCACTTGCATTACTGCCAGGTGCATAACTTGGTACTTGTCCCAGTCTCCATCTCTCAAATCTACATGGCTGCCGTGGTCCTCAAACACAAATCTGTCATTCCCTTGCTTCGATCCCTCCTGTGGCTCCCTCTCATGGATTACGGCTTCTCGACCAGTGTGCCCCGACAGTGCGCTCAGGTGTTCATTCTCTCAGTATTCTGGGCCGCTCGGCAGAGCCTGGGACAGCTAGAATCCTGAGCCAACTGCCTCCAGCCTGAAGCGGCCACCTCCCTTCCCCTCAGTATGCTGCTGCATGTGGCTCGCTGCCACATGAAAAGGCGCTGAGCAGCACTGATCCGTGGAACCTTCCGAACCACCTCGAGCCCCATCCTGCGGCCAACGCCGAACGGCTCTGGCCTATCACATGCCATGCCGTTTCTCTCTGCTCCTGCTCAGGAGGAGCGAGCATCCCCTTCGCCTCTGCCTGGGGAACCTCCACCCTTCCTTCAAATTACCTTTGTCACCTTTTCTCCTGAGACGTTTTCTTGCTTAGATACCCTTCCTCTGCTCTCCAACTATTCTGTTTCATAATAATCTCCCATGTGTCAGTCTACACCCTTGCCAACAATTGGACAGAACTGCTTTGCTCGTCTTTACCTCCTCAGCTGCCCCAGCAGAGCCCATAAAAATGTCACATGAAAGAGAATGATGCAGAACGAGGCCATGCTCACCTTTTCTTAGCCAAAGTTTAGGAAAAGTTTAGAGTTATGTAAATCAAAAAAAAATTCAAGAAGGGGGTGATGTAACAGGATTAAATGATGCAAAGAACAGAAAAATGGGCCATTGGATTTAGTCTAGTTACTGACTCTTTGAGCACAGATTTCTGTGTGATGTAACTCGGTTTGGAAGAACCGAGGAGAAAAAAAAGGAACAAGATGCAAATCCCTTATCTAAGATGTCTGGTGGTAAAGAACAGAAGAAAATGAAGGTTTACTGAGTTCCTACTCTTCCAATTTCTACTTTGTTTTGCAATTATCTAAAACACATATATGGTTCCAAAGAAAAGGAGCACAGCAGGCTGAGAAATCCGGCTTTCCTCCATGACGCCCCCCCACCACCACCACCACAGTGGCATCAATTTCCACTAGTTTTAGGTTTATCCTTCCATTTTTTAAATATAAACAAACGTATGTATTACATGCCACCCCTTAGTTATGCAAGTGGGAAACTACACGTTCCGTCCTGCGTGGACGGCTCGGCACCGCCTGGAGATGTCCCTTTTCAAACAGTCGCAGCGTCCTCCTCGTTCCTCTCTGCGGCTGCGCAGTGCTCGCTGTGTGGATTTACCGGCTGACTCAACCAGTCCCCTACCGACAGCACGTGAGCTGTTTCCAACCCAGCTCTGACGAATAGTGCTCGTTGCAATAAACGGCTCTGTACAGGTAGCTCCCTATTTTTGCCTGCGTTATCTCCAGAAACTTTGCTCATTGTTTTCACTTACTACTCACGGGAACCTACGCCACTGCTTCTGAGTGTTAACACCGATGCAGAGAAGCAACTGCCCCGACGGAACGAGCCTGTAAGAGCGGAAGAAAACCCCTCACTGCTACCTCATCGCTGTTCTCCCAACACGCTGACGTCTCCTTGCAGGAAGAGGAAAAGTTACTTTGCCAAGGAAGAGACCACAAAGAATAAACAAGGAGTTTAGTTTTATTATCTCTGTGTATCTGTAAAACACTTAGGACCAACACAGAAAACAATAAAACCTCCTGTGAAAAGATTACTTCAAAAAAAGAAAAAAAAAAAAAGAGGCCTGAGAGGCATCAGTGCCTTAGTCCCAGGGAGCTACACAACTCTGATTGGTCCGAGGAATTGAAAAGGTGTTAGGAGAACACACCAGGAGAAAAGAGAATGCGAAGTTACTGAGGGAGAGGGCCTCGAAGAGGGCCGCGAGGGGGAACGGGGGGTCGGGGAGTGGGTCTGGGTGGAGGGAGGGGCCCCCGCTGGTAGCCGTAGGGAGGGGGTCGTGGAGGGCCAGTGTATCCGTGAGGGGGCATCAGTGGAGGGGGTCCACGCATACCATGTGGAGGCATAGGACCTGGGTGCCCTGTAGAGAGAGAAAGGAAAGTTAATAACAGAAATGGGAGATGGCTGATGCTGAGACAACACAGCAGAGGGCGGACAGGGAGATGCTAAGGAAGGAAAAGAGGGGAAAAGGAATGTGACCAGGGAGGCCGCGGGAAACTGACATGTGAGGACAGGGAGGTGGCCAGAGGCTACTCACCCATGGGAGAGCCAAATGGAGGCCCTCGGGGGGGCATGCCCATTGGAGGAGGTCCAGGATGAGGCATCCCAGGTGGTGGTCGAGGTGGTGGCTGCCCCCCAGATCCTGGGGGCCCAGCATGGGGGTGTCCTAAGCCATGAGGGCCATGGTGGGCCAGCTGCATCTGAGACATCCCTATGAGAACAAAGCAGACGCATAAGAAAATGGAGACAAGAACAAAGAAAAGGAAGAAAGAGAGAAAACGAAACGGAGGGAGAAGTGACATCAGGAAGAGTGTGGAAGGTTAAGGCTGACAAAAAAAAGTGCCCTTATCCTCGACCCTATTCCGACGGCACACAGCAACCGAATGCCCAATCAATTCCCCACTCGGTTCACTGCTTCCCCCGTGACAGGCACGGTCATGGTGCTACAGAAGTATAATAGACGGAGGGACCTGCTCACAGGATTCAAGAACGTAGCAGAGATGCTGCCTGAACAAAGATCTATTTCTAAAGGATAAGAATTTTTCAGGTGGACAGAGTGAGGACAGAACATCGCAGGCAGAAGGAAAAAGCATGTGCAAATCACAGGTGTGTCAAGCAGCACAGTATGTTCCTGGAAAACCAGCAACTCAGGAGCCAGCGGCACCACGCAGTCACGGGAGTAAGGGGCAGGGACCGGGTCGTGAAAAGCCTAGAATGTTATGGTAATGAGTCTGGGCTTTATTCTGTAGAAACAAGAATTTTGAGCAAAGGTGTGTATATATATCTGTGTTTTCAAAAAATTACTCTGAAAGTGGATCAAAGGTAGATAAAATTGGACTCAAAAGTGTTAGGAAATTCCTACAATAAATTAGGTGTGAAATTATGAGGGTCTGAGGACCTGAACTGGGGCACTGGCAGTGGGGCTGGTGTCAATGATACTAATAAGACTTAGTTTCAAGAGTGGGGTGATAGGGAAAAGTCAAACATAACTCCAAGACCTCTGAATCATGCACCTGAAAACAAAGAACACTAGAGGAAGGGGAGGAGGAAGGAAGTGGAGCTGTCCATTCGGCAGCAAGACGGAAGACCCTGGAACGTTAATATCATGGATCAAAGACACAGACCTAGGAGGCATCAGAGTACAGGTAAAGGAGCTATGCACAAAAGAGAACCAAACACAAAAACCTACGGACAAGCACAGAAAAGGGAGCCTGTTAAGGTAGCTGAGACTGAGTAGACAGGATAGAGGGAGGATCTGGATAAAAAAAAAAAAAAAGATTTTCAAACAAGACATGGCCAGTGTTACATTAAGAGCAAAGGTCAAACCAGATAAGGGGCAGAAGTGTCCCCTAGACTTGGCATTATGGTCACTGTTATGGGGTGAAAGTCAGAGGAGAGAATGGAAGTAAAGGTCAAGGAAGAAACGACGAGGACAGCTGTACCCTTGGGAAAAATGTAAGACATGGAAATAGGGTGAGAGTTGTTAAAGCAGAGAGAGTAAAATATTTTGTGTTTGTTTTTATAAAACAATGTCTGAAAGTCAGCTCTGGAACTCTATTATTGTTGAGGGACAAAGGGCAGCAGCGTAAGTGGTGACAGAGCTCCTCTTCCTGGCTCGTCCCTCCCTTTCTCAGCAGAGAGTACCCACCTGGATGGGGCATCCCGCCCGGTGGGAATGGGTGAGGATGTGAGTGTCCATGTCCAGGATGTCCAGCCCCCGGGGTTCCTGCTGATGGGGGCCCATGTCCTCCGGCCCCGGGCGGCATAGGTGGTGGGGGCATAGCTGGGGGTATCCCAGGTGGAAGGGCTCCAGGAGGTGGCACGGGGGGTGGGAAGGAGCCAGGAGGCGGCATGCCTGTGGAGGGAATGGAACCGAGTTCATGATCATGCAGACAGAATGTCCTTAGAGACCTGCTCCGGTCTGGCGCCTCCAGGCAGAATGAGTTCTGTTCCCCTCCCCGCAGCTCTCTAAAGCCAGAAGCAACGGGATTCAACACTAAGAACTTCAGCCTCCTGGAGAAACTCAGCAGCTTTCCTCCCCACAACTACCACCCTCCATCTTCTTCTCATCACCCACTGACTCAATGTCCCCCTTTATTGGTTCTTTTCCTTCTTCCTGTCCTATCCCCCCAAGCCCAAAACAAACACATTCTGAATCAAAAGCTTTACCTGGTGGAGGAAGTCCAGACCCCAATGATGACACCACAGGATTGGGGGCAGAGGGTGGAGGGGGTGCATCTGCAAACAGCTGATGAGGGCGGTCAGCCTGGGACAGTGGGTTCTGAGCTGCCAGAAGTCGTTCGGCTGCTGAGCCGTGGCGCTCACCCTTGGAGTCCTTCTTGAAGGCATAGGACACGGTAATAGGGCGGTTACAGAGGTACTGCCCATTCATGGCCTCAATCGCTGCATCCGAAGCATCAAACGAAGCAAAATTAATAAAGGCATAACCTTTGGAGTTGCCTGTGTCAGGGTCCCGCATAATCTTGGGAGTTTGTAAGATGACCCCAAAAGCGCTGAAAGTATCATAAAGCAGCTTCTCATCAATCTCTGGGTCCAGGTTCCCAATGAAAATGTTGGCCCCCACATCCAGGTTTTTGTTGTGGGCCGATGCCTTGTTCACCCGGATCGGCTTCCCATAGAGTTTGATCATGTTCATGATCTTTATGGCATAGTCGGCATCTTCCTCACTCAAGAATTCCACAAAGCCGTAGCCTGGGGAAGGGGGAGAGAGATTAACAACTAAAGTGAAGTGGTTCAAAATGGGGTATAACTCATATACCTTTGAAAGCACAAAGAACAAAAAATAACAACTTCAATTCGATTGAGAACGGTCCCAGAAACAAACTGTGAGCTAGGCTAGGTTGCTTATTCCAAAACAGGTGTGAATACTGCTGGGGCCCTCCGGTAGCGCTGTGTCCCCTCAATATTAAAACGCACCTCTTGGCATGTACTCACCTTGATGCTGACCAGTGACTCTGTCCTTTGGCATGTGGGTGTTGACCACTGGCCCTGCCTGGAGAAATAGCTCCCACAGCAGCGGTTCGCTAACCTTCTCATCCAGGCCGCCCACGTACACAGTGGCATCTGGACCGTGGAGCAAGAGGTTAAAGCAGAGATGAGTATAACGTGAAGGGAGATGACAGGATCATGAAGATGGAACCCAGGCAGGGGAATTGGGGGTGGAGAGGAAGTAAAGGAGCAAAAAGGAAACAAAACAAAACAAAAAAAGGACGTTAAATTAAGCCCTTACACCACCCTCTTTCCAGGAACTAGAGAATCAATTTTAAGTCTAATTTAGAGTTCTGCTGCAAATTCTCTTTTTGATTTTTTTCTTTGGAGGGTGAGGGGGTGGGAAGGCAGACGATTGGACATAGAATCACGCCTACAAGGCCTGAGCCTGCACCCGGCCACCCCGCCCCCAACATGCACGGCGGCCGGTCTCGCGCCCTCCGGGGTGGCCCAATCTCCCGCCCACATGAAAAGACTCCTGGCACCCTTCGGGGCCTCCCAGCCCCCCTGGGCCCATTCTGGGCTCGTTCCTCCCACTCACCCTGGTTCCGCTCGGAGATCGGCCCGGCCGCCATGGCGAAAGAGCTCCCGCCGTCTCCAGGGAGCGAGTCCGCGCTCCGACCTCGGCTACTACTTCCACTTCCGGGGCGAAGGCGGACGTGGGGGCGGGAGGCGGGGCCCCGAGGGGGCGGGGCCGGAAGCGGCCGCGGCCATCTTAGGAGCCGCTGAGACGTGACGCGGTGCGGGCAGCGTGGTTCTCCGGTTCCCGGTCCGGCCGTGAGCTGCCCTTGCGAGCGCTCAGGGCGAGGCAGGCGGAGCGGAAACGCGCAGACCCTCTCCAGGCAGCGCGAGACGTTACGGGGTCACACTGCTCCCAACATGTAAATTTGGAAACTGAAAGGACAGAAGTTTACTTTCCGTATATTTTGTGGTTGTGCTGAGGAGGGTGTGCTGAGGAACCCCCAAACCCAAGGACTCGGCTGCCGTGGGGCGCGGAGGCGGCCCTGCACCCCGGGCCGCGGCACCGGCCTAGGCTTGCGGTAGTATTTTGTTTTTCCTCAAGGGAGGGGACTGCGGTCTGTCGGAGCTGGAGTGACGTCTGGACTCGCCTCGTGAGTGTTGCATAGGGTGCCGAAGGCAACCGGAGGCTTAGAATTGGGGTGTGACCAAACCCATGGGGAGGTTGACATGGAAGCCCAGAGGCTTCAACCTCCAGAACAGAACCTGGCCCGGGCAGCCACGTCTTGGTACACTTTTGCCTCATCTACACCTAAATGGGAAGCATGGAGAAGGACCCTTCTCCCAAATTGCAGAGCGTCACCTGACCCATCCCCTTATTTCCTTATCAATAATGTGGGTGCCACCCTCTCTAGTCACACGCACCCTCCACCCACCCCTTTCTAACCTAGGATCCTTTATTCAGACACAAAGCCAAAGCCAGCAGTGTGTATAAATACTGTGCTTTAATGGACCCTTTAAATAAAAATGTCACTACAAAAACATACAATTGGAAGAGACAAGGTGTTTCCCGTTACATTTCATAGCCATAGGAAGCTGTAATGGAGGAAATAGAAATTGGAATTCAGCATTAAGAGGTGAGAGTGAGGTCTGTAGGCCATCTGGTCGGGACTGATGAACAGAATCTCTGATCTCACAACAGCTGGATATCCAAAAGGGATGGAATTGCCTTCAAAAAAGAGGTTATCATATTCTGGATTATTTTTGTTTTTGTGTCTTAATTCTTCAAATCGCAATAAGCTAGATAGGTAATCTTGAGGAACCAAATCGGACTGAGCAAGAGTTGGAGGTTAGCACCACCAGTCCTCATTGGAAACTCAGGTCAGTGAGTTTGTTTACGGGCTGGAGTGTGAAAGCCGAGGCAGTAAGACCAGATGAGAAAGCTGAAGGATTAGTCAGAACCCTCCCTCACCCAGACCGCCTTCTGCCCTGCCCATGAGAGAGTCAGCAATTTCAATGGGATTGGGAGAGAATGGTATTTGGATCTCTATTCTTGGAGTGATCTTCAGGAGATATTCTTGGTGTCCATTTCCTTAATAGCTCCTGAAGATGGGATAGCTCATCTTGGAGGCCAGAGATTGTGGGAGCCGAGAGGCCCATCTAGGGAGAAGGTGAAGAGAGGTGGAGAGGAATATTATTGCAGCTCTAGCTCTCTGCTTCTGAAATCTGTCTGCTACTTCTGGTATTTTTAATTCCCTTTACCCCTCCAACTATGCCCTAAGTTCCACTTGAAGTGAGCCATAGGCAATTTTCCCCACCCATCCACACTCCCAAACCTATTCACATTGATACCAACACGAATGGTACTTCACTTGCCAATCCCCCAATCCCCTTTTCCAGCCCCTGAAAATAACCTGGTTTCTCCTAGGACTTGGGGTTCAGCAGTCAAACCCTTCTCCCACCCCCAATCCCCATCTTCCCTTCTCACCTGGACCTCAGGCCTTCCCCTCAGGTAGCAGCGTCTCCAGAGCCTGATCTGGGGTCCCAGATATCCAGGCAGCAGCAGCCCCGAGGGTAAAGGGCAGGCTCCCCAATATGAGGGGAGCCCCCACTCCTGATCAGCCAGACTTTCAGAGGAGATAGCAGGTCGAGGGAGCCAACGAGAAGAGACTGCCAGCAGGGAAGGGCTGTCCCGCCAAGGACAGAGCTGATTCAGAGGGGTCAAGGCCCCTCTGGAGAAGAGCCACACAGAACTCGGGGGTCCAGGAACCATGAAGCTTGACTAAAAGGAAACAGGAAATCAAGCAGCAACTAGAAACAGATGATCCCAGTTTCCGCAAACTGGGTCAAGAAGGAATGTGCAGCTGCCACCCACTCACACTACACTAGAGATGGAACGACAAGCCTCCGGCTGAGAACGGCATCCTTCCTCCTCATTAGGTTTTAGATTAGGCCTCAGGATGGATTAAAGTTGATTTTAAGGAAACTTATAAAATCTGTACATGAGAAGATGAAGACAAAAAGGATGTTCTGTGCCATTCTAGGATTTCTGACTTCTTGGGGACAGTCAGGGACTATGACAGCTACAGAATAAGAGTGGGGTAGCTTTCCCCGGGGAACTCAGATATTATTCTCCCCACCTAGTAGGATGAGCCTGTGAGAAAGTCGAGGGAGTTTAGGAAGTTTAGACAGCTCACCTGCTGTCTAGGGAGCCAGGAATCTGGGCAATGTTCCGGGTCATAGCCAAGGTTATGGAATTGTAGTATCTGTTCGTTGCTGTAGCGTAAATCCCAGTCCCAGACAGACAGCTGTGGGTTAACAGAGTTCCCAGCTGCGGGCTGGGAGTACCCTGGGGTGTAGACTTGTGTATAGGAGTTGAACTGAACAGAGGAAACAAGAAAAAGGATGGTTAAACAAAAAAAAAAACCATAATCCTGCCAGGCCTAGAGAGAAATTATGAAACTCTCATCTCTTACTCCAGAAGACAGATGTAGGGTGAAAGCCCACCCCTGAGAGTGAGCACCAACCTCCCCCTTGCCCACCCATGGCACCTCACTTTTCATAAATCAAGACCAAGCTTCAGAAATTACTCCTCAGTGTGGCAGGGAGGCGGGGAATCAAAAATGAAAGCCACTCACCTGTCCACTCTGCTTCCCACGTTCCCAGGGAGTGTCTCTCAAGAACGTAAGGGTGTCAGGAACCCTGACACTGTCGTGCAGGGCAAGAAGGAAAAACTCAGAGAATTCAAACTCGGCTGGAAACTGCTGGAGGAGCTGCCAGACGCAGTCGAGGAAGAGGAGGAACACTGGGGCCTGAGGAGAGGGAAATTAAGAGGATGGAACTGTGGGGACCTAAAGGGGGAAGAAGACAAAATGATGGCGGATGAGAGGGACACTGAACGGGCCACTAAGGAGATCAAGAGATGGAAATCCGAACTGAGCATAGCAGGGGGTACGGTCCCTCGTGCATCTGGGTCTCCCTCCAAGCTCTGCCGAACCTCGGGACCCTCCGGACCTGATTCACCTCCAATGGATTATACTCTATAACTTTCTGATCCCCTTCTTTATAATAGTGCCCCCCTCCCCAATACCCTCCCAAAACATTCTCACCTTTTCACTGACCCTAGTTCCCCCAAGTCGGGTCAGGAAGGGATGTCCAGCCGCCACCCACTCTCGCTGCACTAGTGACTGGAACCCAAGCAGTGTTCGGGCTTCAGGGGCTGAAAGCAGCTGGACGAGTGAAGAGAGGAGGCCATTGAAATCACGATCACCGCGCTCTGGGTGATAAAGGGAGAAGGGACAAAGAAGGAGGGGCCAATAAACTAGGGCGGAAGAGAACGAGAAAAGGAAACATGGCAAGAGGAAGGGGGAGGCGCGGAGGGGGAAAGTTTGGGGTGGGCAGGATTGAGAGGGCGCACAGAAGTGAAGAGAAAACAAAGACCTCGAATGACTCACTTATAGACTCCACCTGGCTAGAAATACCCAGCCGCATGTGGAGGCAGAATTATAAATCTTAAACCAGCTTCCACATTGTCCTTCCCGCCCCAACCCCAACCCCAACCCCCAACCACTGATGGAAGGATGGGAACAGAGGGCGGAAAACCCTCCGTTAGGGACCACGAGGTGTAGTTGGGAGGCAGAGTAGCCCTGAAGGATGAGTTGGAGGTCGTGAGTAGCGCCTGGCGAAGGGAGGGAAGGATGGTAACATTGGGAGGAGACGAGGAAGCCTCATAGGTCTCCCTCCCTGAGTAGAACCTGGCCAGGTGGGTAAAGGAAAAAGTCAGGTAATGGAGTGAATTGACCCAAGAAACTCACCTTGAAGTACTACAGAGCGAACCCTGGATGTCACTAAGACTGAGATGTCACTGGCCTTTCGAAGACAAGACCTGGAGGGGCAGGTGAGGAAGAGGAGGGAAGAATGATAGCCTGGAGGAGGAGAGTAATGGGTCAAGGGATGGAAGAGAGGCAGACTCAAATCCTGCCCCTTCTAAGGAGCAGCAAATAAAGTCTTGGGAAACCAAGGAGAAGAGTTAATGGAAGGCCACGTAGGCGTCCAAGTTAACAGAAGGTTAAATCATGACTGGAAAAAGACGGAGTACCTGACATAGTCCAACCATCGTGTTCCTTCCAGGGCGGAGAGCCATTTATCCTCAGCTACCGATGAATCTGAGAGAGGGCAGAGGTCAGAAGGGCAAAGATCAGGAGAAGTCGGGATTCAGGATTCAGGGTCTACAGCCCAAAGGGTTAAGAATAAGTTGGATAGTGGTTGCCTAGGGCTGGGGGTAGGAAGGAGAAGTCACCGCCAATGGCCATGAGGTTTCAAAAGTTAAATTGTGATGTTTGTACAACACTGTAAATATAATAAAATTCATTGAACTGAACAGTTAAGATGCTATGTAAATTATCTCTCAATAAAGCTGTTTTTTAAAAAAAAAACTGCGTTGGGGAGACAGGAAATCAGGAAGTCTGGGATACGGGAGAGTTGAGTAGAAAACTAAGGATCAGCAGGCTGAAGAGAGACTCATCTATCACAGGCAAAAAGTAAACCGGGTTAGGGTCAGCGGACCTAGGGGTAGGGGTAGGGGTCAAAGGTGGTTCTCACCGGGCAGGCAGAGGGCCCTCAGCCTCAAGTGGGCAAGTCGGACATCTGCAAGACTAGGCAGCTCATCCACAGCGTCCACCAGGACAACGTCGGCGTGCCCGGCCTGGAGCATCGACTCCGCTGCTCTGGAGGGGAGGAGTCAGCGAGTAAAGGAGTCGTCTGCCCTGAGCCACTGGCCTTCAGATTCTTCTCATCACCCCTCCCTCACCTGATGTCCTCCTTGTTAGGGTCACTGGCTGCGTAGAAGCCACCACAGCGGAGAAGATCACTGCCCCCAGGGTGATGCCAGCACAGGCGCTTCGAATAGGTGAGTCGAGGATCATTGTGGGAAAAACTCGCTCCGGCCCTGACTTCGCCGGGAGCCCCTCCCTCCACAGATGAGCCCCGACCTCCCGTAACCCTCCAAGGCACACCCATTACCCTGACCCGCACACTGACCGGCCCTCGGCCCTGATGGAAGTGGCTGAATGCTCTCCGGACTTCACTGTCCAGAGTCCGGTTAGGGACCCAGAAGTAACGGGGGAGGCTGTGAAATTGAGAGTTAGGTCACGTCTTGGCTCAGTGACCTCATCGTAAGGCAAAGCTGTGATGAGGAAGATGCTTAGGAGGGGATCAGTCCCAGTGATCTCAGACGCAGAGACCCAGGAGGTAAGGGGAATAGCTCTGTGACTGTCCGGGGAGACTGGAGTGTGTGGCAGGTGTGGCTTTAGAGGAGCAGGGAACTGTGGGAAGACGGGGCGGCAGGTGGGGGTGGACGGGGGATCACCTGGTGGCTACGTCGAACCTCTCATTGGCGAGGCTGACCCTCCAGGCGCTGGCCCCCTGCTTTTTCCTCTCAGTCTCCCAGTCTTCTGATGTCTCCAAGAGGGGAATGGATGGCTTTCTGGAGCCAGAACTCTGGCCTACGCGTGAGGCGTGGAGGAGGAGGGAGAGGAACCAGAGACGCCTTCTCAGCTCTTTTGTCTTCAGCAGCCTCTGTTTTTCAGTCTCTACCCTTTCCTTGCCCCAAAGCATCCTCACTCACCAGCCTTGCTCAGGGTTATTCCTGTGTACGGTTGGGCTCGACTGCTCTGAGCTCTGGCTTGGACAATGGCCATGGTCACCTATGGGGAAAGGACAGTCCATCCTTTTGGCTCAGACTGAAGCGAAAGAAGAAAATGGGGCCCACATGTTTCTTCACTGTCTTTGCCACCAGTAGAAAAGAACAGCGAAGACAGTCCCTGACGAGGGAGCTTCCGCGGGCCAGGGGCCTGGGGCCAGGAGAACACGCACGGACCCACAGAATCACAGTGTTAATTCTGGGAGGAACCTTAGGAAGAATCTCCTCCAACCTGGTCTGTTTTTCAAAGGAAAATACTTGCCCAGTCACACTCCTGATAGTTGGCCAAGCTGGGCTAGAATTCATGCCCTTTACTCCCATTATGCTAACATTTACCTCAGGCTTTTAGCCTTTCCTTGAGGAAAGAAGCAGAGGGAAGGATGAGAGGCGCCCTGGGAGATAGGGGCGTCTTGGGAATTGCCAGAGAAAGAACCCCAAGGTTCTGAGGGGAGGAGGGGTGCCTCGGATGGGGGTGCCTCTTACCTGAAAGGCTTGAGGCTCTAGTCCTCCAGCCTCAAAACCAATTCTGAGCAGCCGGAAGTCTCGGCCATGAATCAGGATCTCCTCAGGGATGAATTTAAGCAGTGCCCCTGGACGGTGGAGCTGGACCCGGGATAGGCCACTCACTAAAGTCGGGAGTTAGAGGGAAGTGTAGTCATGGATCGGGGTGCCCCCAGAAGGACCTCTCCCTGCCTATCCCACTGCATTCCCAGCTGCGCCCCGAGAAGAGGGGAAGGATGAAGAGGAGTTCCAACACCCCAGCGAGCCCCTTCTCCAAACCCCTGTACTTACCAGCCTCTAATCGCCCAATGTTGACCAGGGCGAAATCATATTCACTGCTCAGGGGAGTGTCCTAGGGGAAGCACAAGGCCGATGCTAAAGACTTCTGGGATCTCGCTCGTCCTCGCTCTGCCGCCCCTCGCCTCCCTAGAGAGAGTCCTCATTGACTCTCCCCAATACAGTCAAAAGACAGCCCTTCAGCATCACTCTGTCTCACTTCCCGTAATGTCTGTCTAAATCCTTCTAGACCCTCCTCCCCATCTCCTGCTCACAGTCTCTTCCATCGCCTTAACCATCTCACCTGACTCCGCCGCCATCCACAGGGCTGGAAGGTAACCCTCAGGTTGGTGCAGATCAGGGTTCCTGGCAATTCAGGTTCCAGCCCCTTCCGCACGCCTGGGGCCCACGCTAGGGTCTGCTCCCCTACAGGAGAAGAGAGGTTATGACGACCCCCAGTGCTGCCACCCTCACATACACCCACGCCTGTGAGACAGGAGGGTCTGAAGAGGGAAGATTAAGATCCTCCTCTAACTCCTGAGAATGAAAGCTTAGGAGAGAATTTGTATTCCTTTATTCTAGAGCCTAGAACAGTGCCTGGCACATAGTAGGCGCTCAATTATCTATTTAATAAGTAAACGAGAAAAGGGGTAACAGAGTCAAGAAAACAGATGGGCCATCAAGGTCCAAGCTCCCAGCCAGCTGAGGACAGAGAAGAGAGCGAGCCTCAAACAGGAGCACTTTGAGCCAGGAGAGCATTACAGAGGTATCTTTAGCGAGGATATGAAGCCGGGTTTGAGTGGTATGACATTCGAAGGCATCTCTGGAGAGTAGAAGAATTGGAAGAGCATATTACCTGGGAGGCATCCAGAGGCCAGGCGACTGCCAAGCTGACGACTCCTGGGCTCCGGAATCCCGCCCTCCTGGACAGACTTCGGTCCAGAGAGCTGTGAAGGGTGTAGGGTTAATCCCCCGGCTTCTCCACCCCTGGGGGCCGTGATCCACTCAGCCGCCACCTTTGGAGGCCTACACTCAGACTCTCAGGGGAAACTGAGATCAGTGGCTTTGGGGAGCTCAGGACCAGGGCTGGCAGGCAGTAAAGGGAGGGGCTGGTTAATGGGTAATGTGACGATGAACTTGAGACTGTGAAAAACACAGACCGAGCTCCATCATCAGGTTATGAGACACACCCTCCTGCTCCAGATCCGTTTCTTCCCACTTTTATCTCCACGTCCTCCCCATTTACACCCTCTGGCCGACCTCCCCTCCCTCCCAAGCCCAAGTTTCCTCTCCTTACCCCCATCTCTGGCTGCTCCTTCTGGGGGGCGATGTCGAAACTCTGGCCCCGGCCCCCCCACCACATTTCTCCGGCTCCATCCGGGGACGGAGCAGTTAGGGGTAGGAAACTTCGAGGATGCTCAAGCCCCTTGGGGAGAGGCTGGGTCTTGTTGAGAGGAGGTCAGTCAGGGAGAGGGGCAGCGGGTAAACTTCGGGGAAAGGAGCCTTCGAGGTGAGGTGCGTGGAGCACGATTTGGGGGCTTTGAAAGGTGTGTCCAGCCCAGCTGGAGGAGGCTCCTTGGGAAACTTCAGCCGACTCTGGAGAGGGCGGGAGGGATGCCCAGCCCCTTAAAGGAGCACACACACAATTTTGGGGAAGTGGAGAGGAAGTGGAGGAGCCTAAGAAAGGTGAGAAAAAAATGGGGAGCTGGGAAAAAATACCCAGATTCCCTTCTTTACCCCACTCCCAGCTCCGATTCTCTTCGAGTTCACGAGCATTGGAGACTGAGGGGGGCAGTAATACCGAGTATGAAACTAGAAGGATTTGGGCCACTTCTCTAGACTCTCTCAGTGGTGGCTTCCCTGGGGAGCTCCGTTTCTTTATATCTTGAGGGGAGGCGGGTGGAGGAAGTGGGAAGAACACAAAGGTACTTAAGGCTTCCTTACTGCCTCCCCTGACAGACCTAACAAAAGCAGTTGGGAAGTAAATGCAGATTAGACCTCAGGGGATTTTTTTGCCTGGGGAGACCCAAGAACTGGGGAGGGGGTCGAATCAGTTGTTTGTACATCCTTCTCCAGAGAGCATGAAACATATTTCGTGGGAAGGGCGCAGTGGAAAAGTAGGGAGAGAAACTGAAATCTCTCCAGGAGGCAGACACAAGTACCGGTATGTTTATGTGCCAGTTTCTGGGGCGGGGGTGGGAGGCCCAAGCAAAAGATCTCCCCACTTATTCCATCACACACACACCCCGACCAATGAGAAACTGGAGCCCACTCCAGGTACCTAGTTCCTCGCTCCAACCCAGACAGACACCAGATCTCCAAATTAATAATTCATGTGCAGGACTTTGAAAGCTGAGGGCTGGAAACCTCTGTTCAGCTCAACAATCCCACTCCTCCCCCCTCCCTGCAACCCAAGAAGCAAGATGTGGAAGGGTGGGGGACACTAGGAGGGGAAGTGAGGGGACCGCAGCTGACCGTGACAGGCGAAAATCTCCGTTTAGATATGAAAAAGACAGGAAATAAAATAGAAAGCGAGAGTTAAAGGGCTGCTGTTTTATTGATTTTGAGTCTGTACAGAGGCAGCAATCCTTAGGTGGGGGCCCGAGTTTTCCAAGTGACACTGTCTCTCCAACCCCCAGCACACACACACCCTTCCGGCCTCAGCTGAGCAAGTCCCCTGTCTTGGCTGAGACTGTGGAAACAGTGAAAATAGCGAGACAGGGAGTCGCTCTGGAACAGAGAGGCATACACCTGCCGCGAAGGTGGCCCGTGCGCCCGATTCTCCTGATCCTCCAAGTCCTAAACGCTATCGAGCACTTCCGCCCCCACCCGCGTGCCACGGGCCTCAGTCTGGGGGCGGGGGACACCTCCCAAGGCCCGCCACGGGACGAGGTGCGCACCACCTCAACATCTCATGATCCACTTCGCTTCTCGCCGCCGCTCTCTATTCAAGAGCCTTATTTTATTCTTTAAGTACTTCGAGGTATAGGAGCAGCAGAGAAAGAGAGAAAAAACATCAAGGGATTGGAGGGAAGCAGCAGAAAAAAAAAAGTGGGTGATTCGGATGGGCATCCAACCAGGAACGCAATGGGGGCAGCAGCTGAGGCTTGAGTGACGGGACCCTACCCCCCAATCGCCACCCCACATACGCCCAGTGGAGGTTGAGTGGCTGACAGGAAGGGCGGAAAGGCAAGGGCTGTATTAGATTTTTCTATTTTCAGAATCCAGCTCTGGTTGCAGGTTTGTGCCAGGACTGAAGCCTGCGGGAGGGGCGGCTGGAGGAGGTGGGGTGAGTGGCTCACAGATGAGTCACAGATGCAGTTAGCTGCACTGGAGGAGGCCAAAGTCCTCCCACCCCCACGCCTGTCAGCCCCGTGGCTGTCAGGCAGCTTCCGTTCCCCATCTCAACCGCCAGGCCAGTGAAGGGCTGTGGCATAGGGAGTGTCTGCACGGGGGACTTCATAAATTCTGTCAATCAGCTTAAGTACAGGGGGCGAACCACAATGTGCTCTGCAGACTGGGGCTCCACAAAGCGCAGACAGTGCCCGGTGACTCACGGAGTCTGCAGCCGAAAGGCCTCCAGGGAAAGATTAGAAAATCCTGGGGTGCAGATGATCCAGGCCAGGAAGGGGCTCCTAATTCTGTCCTTTCAGCTGTGGCTCTGTGTCTGGGGCACTGACTCCCTGGAGAAAGGGGAGGACACAGAGTCCAGAAGTGTCTGAGTAACTCGGGGACAATCATCTCTGAAGCTCTTTTATTGGGAAAGAAAACATTGTGACTGGAACTTTGGACATGTGGCTCTTTAGAGATGAGTAAGGGTGGTAAAGGGTTCTCGGAAGTCACTCAGATCCAGCCACATTCTCCCCAGCTCGGTGTGACCTCCTAAATGCACCAAAGTCACAGCTTTTGTGTGTTTGTTTTATTGGTCTGTGAGCTTCGCTTTTGCTTGAGAAGACACACAGCCAACAGAGGCGGCCCCTCCAGCCCCGTGCACCACTGCACGCAACACCATCCCCACTCCACGAAGAGATCGAATCTTTAAAAAGAAATTTAATACAATTTTTATTTTGATGATAGAATCCAGTATGAGGGAAAAACTTTTGGTTAAATCTTTTAACCCTCAATAAAACCAGCAGAGATCAAGGGAGGTATCTGGAGGCTTATCCTATGGTATACGCGTTCCATCAGGGCTGGGGTGAATTAGGGTGAGGGGGTAGCACTGTCTTAAGTCAAAAGGGGCAAATCTCCCCTCCCCAACAAACAGCTCGGTGGGTACCCCAACACCCTGGATTAAAGGAACTAAGTGCACTTATTGAAGCCTGAGAGATGGTATCATCCCTCACCTAGGGTGACGGGGTCGGTCCCCACCCCCACCCCGCCCACAGACCTCCCCGAAGATAAGGAATTTTTGCTCACACCGTGTACCACTCTCCTCCCTTCTCCCCAACACAGTGATTGCATGCGCTTGCCTCTTCTACCCCCTCATCTTCCCAAAATACCACAAACCAACCCAAGTTCATTTCCCAGGCATTATTCCTTTACCCCTGTATCCCACACGACCCCCTCAAAGCAGCAAGCAAAACAAACCTTACTCATCCCTATAGAAAAACATCCACTCACTCAGGTTCCCTCATCCCTAGAATGGAGATGGTTTTTAACGTCTCAATAAATAGTTACCTTCCCAAATTAAGAAAAATATTAATTTATTTCTTAATAAAAAGCTATAGGACCTAAATAAAGCCCTATTTTACCATACTCGCCCCCATAATTTCCACCTTTTTTATTTGAAAAGAGGTCACAAGAAATTAGGATTGGTTAATTTATAAATCAAAACAAAAACAAACATGACACAAGGTTTCCATTTTTGTTCATTGTCTTGTTTTTAAAAAGTATTACCTAGAATCTAATGACAGATCAAATCCAAACACAGCAGTCCAGTGGAGAATCAAAACTTCCCTGGTTTAACTCTCTGGGAAACCCCTGGTCTGTTTCCATTCCTATTGGTCCAGGGCAGGACCCTATGATACAGACATGGATGCCTACGGGAAAGCGAAGGGAGCTGTGCAAAGTCAAGGTGTGAGTTTGAGCCACCTGTTGTTCGGGTGCATGTTGGTCTCACCAGTGTTCTAACCCCAGAAACAGGGTGAGGTGAGCAAGGCACCCATTTAGTGCACAAAACTGAAGGGGTGCCCCAAAACCCAGTAACCAAGATACTACTTTAATGCAATATTTTTTGAAAATTAAAACTAATGTAAAAAAAAAAAAAAACACCCACAATGAACAAATTATCACAATTGTACATAAAGACAAGATGCAATCCCCTACTTGCTCAACTCAACCTTATTTCCCTCACCCCAGTCCCAATCCTGTGGAATCTTGTCTTTTGTTCATCATGGATTTTTGCATTAATTAAAAACAATACTGCGTTGAGACAGCATCTGTTTTGACTGCCGAGTTTCTCAGTGCCCGCTTAAGTTTTGTACCTGAGGGGAATCTCATCTCATATGAGTCCTGGCCCTGACAGAATATAAGCCACCCCTCCTCTGGAGCCTTTGACTTCATTGGTTTCTTAAAACCAGTCTATTTTCAAATAATAGCCTAAGAATTATAGCCATAGAGAATGATTAAATTAACAGACTAGCAGATTTGGAAAATAAGTGACTTTCAAGTTTGTTGAGGAAGAAGGAATCTTTCTAAACCATAAGCAGTTCCAATAAAGAAGACAGTCGTGGTGGCTTTGTTACCAAGGGGAAACAGGGTGACAACTTTCCCCATTGGGTAGAAGCAACATGTGGCAAACAGGAATCCCCACCGCCCCCTCCCCCGCCACCACCACCAAGACACACACAGAGCCGAATCTGCCTTAGATCAAATGTGGGGATTACATTCCACGGGGTGGGTTACAGGTACATACCTCCGAAGAGAAATCCAAATGCAGAAAAATAGCCCCAATTAATACTGGACACGTAAGTACACTTATTCCCCTTCTTCGTATGCACCCAGGAGTGTATACAATTGCATAGTTGATTTCTTTTTTTTTTCTCAGAAAAAATAAAATAAAATAAAAAGGGAAATTGGCCCAGAATAGATATGGGTCCTCTGATTTAAAGCTCTTAAAAATGGTGCTGGCCAGAGCTCAGGCTGCCCAGACTTGTGCTTTGTGCAAAATGCAAAGGAGGTCCCCGCCCCCTGCGCCCTCGGGCCCACTCCCGCCCCTGGGAAAAGGGCTGGGTCGGGGAGGGGGGGGGGATCCAGACAGATCGGCTCATTGGGAGTAATCTGTGACCTGTGGTTATAGTTCACTAAAATATATTTCTCTACCTTTTTATAAATTGTCCCAACCCCTACCTCATTTTTCAACATCAGTCCTATTATCAAAAATATCTCTTCTTACAAAGTATTTTTTATTATTTTAATCAACTAACCACAGATAAAGGTCATCTATGGCTTAACAAAAGAAGCCAGGATGTTAAGTTCATTCTCCAAAAGTAGAAAGGAAGGAGAAAAAAAAAAATCACTTAAATAGGGGGAAAAGATTCACTTTTTAAAATGTTTTTGCTTGCTGGGGTCTTTTTGTTTTCCTTTAAAAAAAAAAAGGTAAAAAAAAAATAAGTTGCTTTCTACAGAAATGCAGCAGCAGAGGATGGTAGTAGTGCTCGATTTAGGTTTTTGGTTTTGTTTGAAACAGTCTGGCCAACGGTCTGTCCCCCCCAACCCCCCACCCCCGGCCACCGCAAGGCGCACGCAAACCCCATAATGTGGTTATTGCTAAGTAGTTAAAAAAAGGTCACCTCTGCACCAATTCACCTGGAGAAGAGTCAACACACACAGCTGCTCTTCCCCTCACTCTTCCCGTCCCCAAAGGGAACTTTTTTAAAAAATAAAAAGTCTTTAAAAAAAAATCACAACCTTCTTAATTTAGCTGAGCTCAGCCCTCAAAAAGGATGAGGAACGGAGGGGCGGGGCTACCGGCAACCTCCTCTCGAAGGAGAAGAGATGGCAGGTGGTGTTCAGAGGGAATAAAACTCGACTTTCAAGTTCTTCCCCATCCCATCTCCAAACATCAATTTACTCGACCCCTCCTCACGGGCACCCACGGGCGCGCATTACTGCCCTGTCTTTCCAGATCCTTCAGGAGGAAGAATTTATCCAACCCTCATTTCTACAATTAAAATCGATAGCAAGTTTGTCTCATCTCCCCGTTTCCCTCCACGTTCCCAACTCAGTCCACCGTGTGCTTTTACCGACCTAAAGGAACTTTGGTCTGTTTTTTTCTTTTATTGACTGAGAACCAGCTTTTCCTGTTTCTCCCCCAGACTTCTGCCCACCCCCCCACCCCAAACCTTCCCCACCTTCCCACGGGCCCCAGGATGGACCCAGGGGCTCATGAGACAGAATCGCCACCTTTCCCCTCTACACCTCCTCAGTCCCATCAAGTCGAGATCTGCGAAGGACGCGCCGGGCCCTCGAGGCACCGTCGCAGGCCCTGACCTGGTCCCTCCAGCCTGGCAGCTCCCCAGCACACACACCTTCAAAGTTTCCAGCCAGGCTCCCACAAACGTCACTGCATTTGCCCCGTCAACATGGGGGCTGGGTCTTGACGAGCCAATGAGTCGAGCTGACTTTCTTTGTTGAGCCCCCTGCCCTCGAGGCCCCCCTCAGAACCTGTGCACCAGCAGCTCCCCACCCGGCTCCCGCTCCCTCCTCCTCAGTTCCTCCCGGTAACAGCAGGAGCAGAAGTTGCTGGTCTCGGGGTGTCCGTAGAAGCTGCAGTTCGGTTGTTTGCATTTGGTCTGGGTTGGGGGGAGCCCCCTGGGCCCTCCCGCCCAGCCGTCTGGCTCTGGGGGCTCTCGGTAGCCGTTGCTGTAGGGCTCGGCCACGCGGAAGGCGGGTGGTAGCAACGAGCCCCGGTGGACCCCGTCCCTGGGGTGACTGCCCAGCTCCGGGGCAGGGCTGCTGTCCTGATGCGGGGAGGGCCGCCCAGGCGGGCACTGTCTGGGGAAGGTGGCATAGGGTGGCAGGCCCCCCCCACACGGACCGCCTGCCAACTGCCTGCGGGGCTCCTGGCAGTGAACGCCGCCCCCAGAGGGCCGAGGGATGGTAAAGCCCCCGGGGTAACCGGCAGAGTACGCCAAGGCCTTGGACTCCACCAGGGGGGCCGTCAGCGGCTCCTCCCCGCCATCCGGCTCCGGCTTCTTGGCCGGAGGCGGCCCGCTCCCTACCCCTCCATTCATGATCTTCCTCTCGGCCTCCTTCTGCTTCTGCTCGGCCAGGAATCTCTCCTCGGCGTCAGAAAGGTAGCGCTGGATCATCTCCTCCTGATACTGCTGGCGGTGACCCATCTTCAGGGTTCCAACAAAGATGAACTTCCCCTCCCCCTGCATGGCAGTCCTCATGATGCTCAGGCTTTGCATCACCTCCTGGCTGTACTTGCTCCCTCCGTTCCCCACAGACTCGGCGGAGGGCTTCTCGGACACGGGCCCGTCCCCGGCCGCCTCCTCCTTGCCACCCTTCCAGCTCTTCAGCGAGCTCTTCTTCCTCTTCTCCAGCGTCTCCGCGCCACTGCTCGTCCCCGACCCCGTTCCCGCTCCGCCGGGCCTGGAGCCCTTGCTGTGCATCAGGCCTCCCATGTTCTTCTTCAGCTTGCTGCCCAAGGTTTTGCCGAAGCTGCCCAGTTTGTTGGCCACGGAGTCCGCCCTCTTCTTGTCCTTCTCCCGGTCCCGTTTGGACTTCTCCTTCCGCCTGCCGCCCTCGTTGCTGGCAGAACTGCTGCCCACTGACTCCTTGTCTGATTCCCCGGACTCGGGAGTGGACCGGGCCTCGTCTCCAGCGGAAGCCGTGGGAGACTCGGGCTGGGCCAGGGGAGCCTGGGAGAAACAAGAACAGCGCTGTCGGGTGTCCCGTTGCTCTGGGTCGGGGGAGGGCCCTGGGACCCCCATCCCCTCCACTTGGCTCATGGGACTCCCTAAGGCCATTGCTGGAGGAATTGCCACGTGGAAGAGGGTGGTAACGCCCCTGTGAACTGCGTCCTGGAAGTGACTGGTTTCAGAGAGAGGCCGCTGTCATAACAGGGGAAGAGTCACCCAGGAGGGCACTGTCCTTCCTCGGCTCCAGTGGCCCTCCCATGGACAAGGAAAAGCTGTATCTAACATCTAACTTTCACCTCCCCCTGCAAGCTGACTCCCTTCTGTCATAGGGAGATGTGAAAACGAAGCCTGCCTCCTCTAGAGCAGTGAGTAACTGCACAATGCACGACCTCTGAGGAGGGAGAACATTCTACAGACACCAGAATATGTCCTTTATTATAAAATTCTCCGTGCCGAATTCTGCCCTAGAAAGTCCTGACCAACCACGAGCAACCCGGGTCACCCAACCTGCAGAAGTTCGGCTCTGGGGCCCAGCCATCTGCCCTGCTCCTGTGCCCCTGTCCCACAGATAATAATGACGTCCTCAGAACCCACTGGAACAGGAGCTCTTTAAGCTATTCTGTCTCCTCTGGTGCCGACGCAGAGGTCTACGTACAGTGGGCTTGGGACAAAGTAATGACAATCTCTCCTCAGAGAACTTCTTGAGGAATATGTTTTCACATCAGAAAGCAGAGCTGGTCAGAGAGGAAAACGGGGTCGCTGACAGGCCAAAAGGCAGGGCAAAGTGTCTTCTGGCACAGCGTCCGAGGCAGTCCAGTCACTCCCAAACCTGGACACCTGGACCCGGCCGCCCCCCGGAAGAGACTCAGAAGCAGCGTGCCACCAGAGCTCGTTCTCCCTGCCACCAGAAATGAGGACGCACAAGGCTGAGGTGGGGACGTCCTCACCTGTGCATCTGAGGACACTGGGACCCACTTCACATTCATGTAGCTATGAAGCAGATGCAGTTTGACCTCTAGGGACAGGATGACACTAGGAAAAGGAGAAAAAGAATTAGAAATGTGCTGCGACTTTTAAAAAGCAAAGCAGTGTGACAGCTAGGAGGTCCAGAGGGAGCAGGCTTGGGACTCGGACTGGGCTGGATTTGAATTAGAGCTACACCAGTTACTAAGCTTGATGACCTTGAGTAAGTCCCTTCAACCTCCCTGAAATTGGACTGGGGCTGATAACAGGTACAGATAACAACATATCCTGCAGGGTTTTAACAAGGATTAAAATGGTATTTGGAAAGGACCCAGCAGTGTCTTGAAAACAGAAAATGCGAAATGGTACCCAGTGTTATTGTTGTTGATGCAAATATTATTTAGAAGGAGCTTTTGAAAGTTAGGTGGGCTCTCACTTAAAGACGTAAACTCTGGGTTTTTTAATCAAACGCTTTCAGTTGGGCCCCAGTTCCAGGAGCCCGAAGAAGGAAGCGCTGTTTAAATTCCAGAAAGGCAAACATCCAGAGCAAAGTATTTAAAAGCCCTCTCACTTGGCCTGGGAGAAGAAGTGTACATTCATTATTTTGATTTTCTGATCACTGTTTTGGGGACTCTGGGAGGTATCGGTGCAAAGCCGCTTTTCATAGTGTAAGGAAAGAACAGATCGAGACCCCAGGACTCCAATCTCTTTCACAGGGCGAAGAAGCAGGTCCACACTGCAAGAGTCCTGGTGCCCGACCCGTCCCCCAGCTCTCCACCTTCCCGAGGACACGAGAGCTGGGCCGTGACTGTCCTGCTCTGAGCTGAGGAAGGAAGGGTGCCTGGGAGACGGACGCTGAATGTGGAAGAGATCGCGGCCACGAAGCGGATGCAGAGGCCGGGCCTGCCTCACCTGGCCAGTCGGACGTTGTCGTTGTCGTCTCTGCCCCACTCCCAGCCCTTTCCAGGGTCCACAGCAAAATGCAAGGGCAGCAGCTTATGCTCTGAATCTGTAAGTGGGATCACAGCTGGGGAGGGAAAAACACGTCATTAGGAGTCTCCTTGAGGAGCGAGGAAGGCCAGTGAACACAGACTGACTTCACCGAAAAGGAGGCGGAGGGGGCAGCGTGATCACCGCGGTCACCCCCAGTGCTTGCGTGGGAAGCGCGCTAGTCTCACAAACGAGCAGGCTGCGTTTCCCTTACTACCCAGCACGGAATTTAGGTCGCTAATCTCCACGACGCCCCACCAGTCAGTCAACTAACACTACGACATTCTTTCCAGTCGATGTGAATTCAGGAAATTCAAGGTCATCATTAAGACAAATACAGCGAAGGTTCTATGACATTTGGAAGGTTCTATGACATTAATCCATAGGCTCTTTACTCCAGAACAGGGGGCAGGGATTACAGGCTACCATGTTTCTTCCCAAATCTCTGTTTGTTAGTTTTTAAAGAATTTTAAAACGCTAGTGTATCTCACAGCTTGGAAAAACAGCATCAATGTGTGCTGACCGGGGTGCGTGTCACTTAATTCTTCCCTCCTATGTTCTAAACTCTCCCACTTCAGTTCTCCCAAGCGGAAAGGCAGCAGAGGCACAGACACTGCACCCAGCACCTTGTTCCTTGGCGCTCTCCTTCTGCTCCATGGACACGAGCGCAGAGAAGTGGGCCTGGTCATAGGCGAGCACCAGCGGCGAGCGGTGACACTGGCTGGCTGGGACCTCCAGGGGCAGATAGATTCCCCCAAAGGGAATCGGGGCGAATGCTGCAGGAAACCACGAAGATCATCAGCAAGGCCAAGTTCCCGCCTAGCGGGCAAGCCCTCCGCTGCACTCTGCCCGCCGCTCCCCTTCACTCCAACCCCCGCTGAATAACTCTTTCCCAAGCAGCCTCATCAACTAAGCCCAGCTGCTTTACTCCGAATCTCTGGAGAATTTTGCACTGTTGTCATTTACAACTTGTTTCCCCCCTCCCCCCCGAGGGCCCCTACATCCCCTTTCCCTTGTGCCTCCCGGTGCTTGGCCCCAGGCTCTGCAGAGAGAGGGTGCTCGGGGTGGCGTGAGGACTGGCCCCCACCTTCTCCCCCGGAGTCCCTCAGCATGGTGTCCGCCACAACCACTATCGGCCTCCTGAGCACGTGGGCGAGGACGAAGACATGGAACTCTTCCAGACTCTCATAGACAGGCTCCTCTGAACTCTCCACCCTAGAGATGCGGGGAGGGGAAGAGAGGGAGCGGGAGGGAGGAAAACAGAGCGAGAGACCCCTGAAGACCAGCTCTGCAAAGAAGAAAAAGAGGGTGCCCTGTCTTGGTTTTCTAATCCTAAATTTCTAATCCTAAGGCTGCTGCGGACATTATTTCACGCTACCACGGCTGCTTCTCCTTCCGGCTCACAGACGGGCAAGTCCCAGAAGAGGGGTGTGAAGGCTCTAGGGCTAAGGCAGTGCGAGGAATCTGGAGGCAACCCCTCCTGAATGCCCGTCTGGTCCAACAACCAGTAGCTCGATACGCAACTGGGCGCCCCCATCCTGCTGACTTCCCCCCACGACTACCCACACGCCACACTCACTGTACCCTACAAAACTAAGAAACGGAAATTCCTCCTCCTGTGTTCCCTCATTTGAAGAACAGCCTCGCCATCTGCCTGGTAGTCTAATCAGTGAACTGTTTACTGTTCTCTACCTCTCATCTCCGATGACTCGCCTCCTGGCTGTCTCCTGTACCTGCCACCTCCGGCTGCTCTGCAGTCCGCCCCTCTCGTTCACACCGATGGCCCTCTTTTCCCTGGGTCACCACAACTGCCTCGAGTCTCCCCCATTCCCCCACTTCGTCGTTCACTCTGCCATCTGTGTGTACACAATACACCAAGTTGCTTCTGTCGCTCGCATACTCACAACTCAGTGGCTTTCCGCCCCCCTGAAGCAATGTTATCCAACATTGGTGCTCGCTACGAATGCAGGTTTCTGGGCCTTACCTCAGTCCAGCTCAAGGGTGGAGGTCCAGAAATCTGCATTTTAAACAGTCCTTCCAGATTATTCTTATGCACAATAAAGTTGAGATCGGTTATAATTTTTAACTTTTTATTATAGAAAATTTCAAAATTTTAAACAGACTCAAAACTAGAAAGAATATTTTACTAAACTCTCATGTAGCCATTGCCCAGCCTCAACAATGATACACACATGGTGGACCTCGTTTCACCCAGATCCTGGTCTGCTTCTCTATCGGCCCCCACTGCCGCCCGCCCCGCCCAATTATTTCAGAGCAAATCCTAGACGTCGCATCATTTCATCCATAAATATTTCGGTTTCTATCTCTAAAACACAAAGAACTTAAAAGAAAATACCCACGACACCATTAATGTCAAACTTTAAAAAGTTAACGATAATAAAACGTGGACGTTGTTCACATTTCCTCAGCCATCCACACGTTGCGACTGACTGATATGTGTCTCAGGTGTCTTTACACTTAGGGTCCCTCTCTCTTTTTATTTTCCTGGCAGTTTATTTATTGAGGAACTGGGTCATTTGTCCTATAATTTCCCAAGTCCAGACAGGGTACTATTTTAATTCCTTAGCACAGGGCAAGAGAAGCCTCAGCATGGCACACAGTCTGGGCCGCTCAGCCTCACCTACTGTTCTGCACCAGGTACTCTATATCCTGGTGATTCTGAACACCGGTAGCTTCTAGAACACACCACGCTGTCACATGCTGTCACTCTGCGTCCTTGCCATGGCTCCTCTTTCCTTCTAACGTCCCCTTAGCACAGAGTTCTTTGGACACAGAGGACTCGGTAAAGATTACTTCCTG
>NW_011889398.1:63259-66827 GCF_000151845.1 Pteropus vampyrus
ACTACTTCCGGTCATGCATTCTCTGCTCCATTTTCTACAATGCTACCAGAAAGATCTTTCTTAAATTAGAATCTGATGTTTGCGTTCTGCCACAAATTCCTTTAAGAATCATCATTTCCTATTAGACATAATTCAAACTCCTTACGCATAGCATGCGAAGTCTACCTCCTGGCCCCTACCCACCTCCCTAGTCTGATATACCATTTAACTAGTTCGTTGAATGCTCCATGTTGTTTTACGTTTCTGGGCTTTCCTCTAAGTTGTTCCTTCTGCCTCAAGCAGCTGCTCCCTAACCACCTGGTGAACAATTTCTCAGCTCTCAAGAGAGAACTCAAGTATCATTCTCCTGTGAAGACTTTCCTAAATCTCCCTGGTAGATCATACTCCTTCCTCTGTGTCCTTCCTCCTCAACTGCTACAGACTCCTATCATAAACATCGGAACCCATTACTTTGTTGCAATTATGTATTTACATGTCCATCTCTTGCTGCTACTCCTAAGGGCCTACACCAACTTTTATGTGAGATGCCTACTGTGTGATCAGTAATCAATAAATATATGCCAAGTGAAACTATAACTTTTGTCAAAGGAACAGAAGTGGTACAAACCGTTTAAAAATACCGTATTGGCTTCAGACTGTATATGATGATTTAGGAGATAAGTCTAATAATATTTGGCTAACATTAGAGTTAAAATGAGTTTATACTGCTTAACTACACACCGACAGCGTAAAAAGAATCACAATTAAAATATGAGGGGCATCGGGAACAAATTTAACGGGAATTAATTTTGTGAGCACGTTCTACTTTAATTAAAAAACGACAAAACTATTTGTCGTTTGCAAAATGCTATCAATTTTTGCAAAATGCTATCAATTTTTTTTTCAATTAAAAAGAACAACAACAATGCACAGATTACATGTGGGTGCTCTGGTCACTCTGACAAATAGACGGTCACTGATACACATCCACGAGGGTCAGCCTCCGTCTTCCTCTTAACTGTTCCTGCTTTCCTGTTTTTATTCACACGGCCACTAGGTGGTGGCCCTTCAAGCCAGAAAATGTTCGGACTGGGTTTTACCACCAATTTGAACACAAAACGAGGTCTGGGAAATCAAAACCATTTTAGTTTGTTTGATGTTTGGCACTGGCTAAAAGAAGCTCCCCAGTCTGTCACGCTTCTCCCCCGCCTTCCCACTCCCAAAGCTGAATGACCGGAGCTAACACAAGCATCTCGGCTACATTTCTACTATGGAGGGAGCTTTTAATGTGCACAGCAAAAGGAGTGCTCCTTTGGTAGCCACCATTCTCTATGCACGTATTTCCACTGGGGACTTTGTGAGGGAACAGGTGGCTGACCAAGAATAGACCCTGGCGATTTCTGGGCCCCCTGCTAAATACCATCAGAATCTAACCCCACCTTTAAAATAAGAACTATAACAGCTTAAAAGCTGGAACTGGGCACACCTACTCTCTGACTGTTGCTGTCACTTCTATTAATAACCAGCATGCTCTGGTTTGGTCCTTTTTTTCTTTTTTTTTTTTGTTTTGGGAGTGGTCAACTCTAAGATTCCGTATGGTGTGACTTCAACAATGAAGAAGGCAAACTCTGGCCTGGCTCCAGCTCAGGCAGAGGCAGCTCTCCACGAGGACCAGCTCAGCTCACCAGGGAGCCAGGTCTGGCCCCTCTCCACTTATTTCCCTCCAGAATCTTCCAGGGCAGATTGGCTGATCAAAGACAGGGCTCTGATCTTAATATCATTTTAACAATGAGTCCTTTGTTTTTGAGAAAGAAATAAAACATATTCTACTTACATATTTAAATTTTTCAGGACATATAATTCTAATATCTAATACCAAAAAAAGCCTCTTAGTCCTATATTATGGCCAGTTATGATTGAGCGACAAAGAGAGAAAAGAAAGAAGATAGAAAGAAAAAAGGAAAGTTTCTGAAGAGAAATCCCCATGTTAATACCAGAAACGCCCATCTACACACCTGGAAAAAGAGAGCGAGGGGAGAGGGAAATAGGGAGACTCGTTACCTTTACGGAAAAGTACAATGTCATTGCTGAAGGAAAGGGTGGGCAAGCTTTTTCTGTAAAGAGCCCGATGGTAAACCTTTTAGCCCGATGGTAAACCTTTTAGCCCGTGCAGGCCACGGGCAACTCATTCCGCTGCTGTACAAAGCTCTTAAAAAGACATACACATGTAAATGAACAGGAGGGCTGTGTTCCAATAAAACTTTTTTTTTTTTTTTTTTTTTTTTTTACAGAAACAATTGGTGGGATTTGGCTCACAGGTCACAGTTTGCCCAACCCCTGTTTTGTTATGGGGATGGAAAGTACAAACAGTCCATTGTTACTTTCTTACACAAAACCAGCTTCAACATTTGCTAAATGCCTGAGAAGTACCATTCAAACCCAATTTGACAGGCACATTTTAAAAAATTTAAAACAAAGTATTTGAAAAATAAATGGTATACATGGCCAAAAAAATTTTTAAGGATTTATATTTTTACTCGGGTTGAAAACATAAGTCCTTAAAAACTGGTCTAGCCTTATTACAAGCATAAAACTCAAAATGATACAAAAATTCCTATGGACCTGTCATAACACATCTTGCAAAAGACAGGCTCACTGGGCGCCAATCAGGTGAAAAGCAGTTAGATGCGTCCTCTGTAGGCCTCGGCTTCCCCACACCTGTTCTCGTGTCTCTATTAGAAGGCGTTTACCCTATGGTGTTCTCTGCATTGTCTACAATTTCCAGAATTCCGGGAGGAGTAACTGAACAAAGCACCTGGAGATGCTACTGAGCGGCAGGCCCTGGGCACCACCCCCGGTACCTGGGACAAGGTGCTCCCACCACACTCCCTCACCTCCTTATTCTGCTGTGTTTGCTGCCACCTCCAGCGCCGGCGTAGCGCTTCCTTCTCAGCTCCCTTCTCCATCAGTGCATACAGGGCTTTCCGCAGCATCAAGTCCCGATCATGGAAGCCCCACATCCCTGTGGCAACAGCGCACGCCAGTTAGAGACATTACCTTGACTCAAACCCGCTTATTAGTTATGGCACACAGACTCTGGCATGAAGGGCATCAGGCTGAATGAAGCCCAAGTTCAAAGAAACCCTTCCATGACTTAGGGGAAAGGTACTTAATCAATGAAGAACAAATGTTTCTACTCTGGAGGTTCAGAAACTTCGAGGACTTGAAAGTAGGGGACATGCGACGTCCTATGAACTCCTGACAGGAAACCCTCCTGACACAGGGCTAACACACTCCAGTACAGAGCAGCAGCATATAAGACGGGTCTGGCACGTGGCAATCAGCATCGAAGCTTGAGGGACGCTTGGAAAATGGGGACTTTTTTTTAAAGCTAAGGCAAATAATATATTTAATTATAAATGGCCTTTATAATGTAAAGTAAACAAGTCTCCAAAGGATTGATGAAAACATCTCTTTTTATATAGCAAAAGAATAAATGTGAAGTAGAATCATACACACATACAGAGCTATAAATGGCCTGCGTTCTGCTGCTCATGACGTCTGGGGGTCAGCAGTCAGGGTGGGACCC
>NW_011889398.1:66877-68479 GCF_000151845.1 Pteropus vampyrus
TATAGCAAAAGAATAAATGTGAAGTAGAATCATACACACATACAGAGCTATAAATGGCCTGCGTTCTGCTGCTCATGACGTCTGGGGGTCAGCAGTCAGGGTGGGACCCACGATAATTCTGTGTTCTCCGTGCACTCTCCGAACGAGACTGCAAAACCAGGGCAGGGCTCTCTGTCTCTCTGTCTCTCTCTCTCTCTGTCTCTGTTTGTCTCTTTCTCTATGTCCCTCTCTGTCTCTCTGTCTCTCTGTCTCTCTCTCCCTCCCTCCCTCCCTTCCTCCCCTCCTCTCTGACCTTGCTCTGAACCATCACTCCTGCCTAAGATCGAGGCTGGCTGGATCGAGTCCTGCACATGAGACTGAACTCTCCTGACCCCTTTCCGTGAGGGGACGAAGGCCGCTTTCAAGACTCACCGAGAGACGCTGCGTGCAAGAGGCAGTTTCCATCTCCAGTAGTTGCCAAAGGAAGCAGCCTCTGACAGGTGGGGTCCACGCTCACCCACCAGTTCAACCGCCCTACAGAAACAGGAGGAAAAGAAGAGCAGATTATGCATAAAGCCCTTCCCACGTCCCTACCTTTAAAAGATTCCAAATCTGCCTCCTCTAGGAAGCCTGCCGGAATCAAATCATAACGCTACTGCTCTTCTCTTACTCAGGCTATTATGTCTTCTTCATTGTATCTAGTTGGTCAGAATCTGTAAGCATAACTAGTTAGATCGATGATTCTTTAAATGGAAATAATTTTGTCCCAAAGGGGACACTTAGCAATGTCTGAACGTATGTTTGGTTGTCACAACTGATAGGAGGATGCTACTTACGTCTAGTGAGTAGAGGCCAGGGAGGTGCTAAACACAATGCTCAAGGCAGCTCACACAAAAAAGGATTATCCGGTCCTAATGTCGACAGTGCTAAGACTGAGCGACCCTGGGTTAGGTGGTTAGGCCAGGGTCATAGGCTGAAATCTGTACTGGCTACTTAATCTGATTCCTTCACTCTGGTCAGGAGACCAGTAAATATTATAGCTCGGCACAACCCATCAACAGTGTAAGGAAAACAACCCCAAGCATATAGTCAAAATGTCACGCAAGTATCACCTGCACATATGACAGGTGGTACGTCAGTATGTATGTGGTATGACTTTAAAGACACAAGCAATAAGACAAAGTACGTAAAATACCCAAGGTGAGTCTCAATGCTGTAGTCATCCCACAACTGCCGATCCATCACTTACATGAGGAAAATACTTTCTGAATGACGCTTAAAAGTTTTCTTGAATTACTGAAGAGTACAGAGGAAAAATAGAAACTGGTCTATGATCTCACCAGGTAAATTGCTAACTTTAAAAAAAATTATCAATCGACGCACCTGGGTAGTAGAGAAGGGTACCAAACGAAAACTAAAAGTTTCCTTCCCACACGCCCGCCTCGCTGCCCTGGTCGGTCCGTCCATGGGAGTTTTTAATACCTGACTAGCTTTCCCACAACATCCCATCGCATTAGCTAATTTTAACAATAACTTAAGATAAATACAACTGCAAACAAATCCTTTGGGAAAAGTTCAGAAAAACAAACGTGATTTTCAGATTAATCGCCACCGTGCAGTCTA
>NW_011889398.1:68544-70905 GCF_000151845.1 Pteropus vampyrus
TAAATGGAAATAATTTTGTCCCAAAGGGGACACTTAGCAATGTCTGAACGTATGTTTGGTTGTCACAACTGATAGGAGGATGCTACTTACGTCTAGTGAGTAGAGGCCAGGGAGGTGCTAAACACAATGCTCAAGGCAGCTCACACAAAAAAGGATTATCCGGTCCTAATGTCGACAGTGCTAAGACTGAGCGACCCTGGGTTAGGTGGTTAGGCCAGGGTCATAGGCTGAAATCTGTACTGGCTACTTAGTCTGATTCCTTCACTCTGGTCAGGAGACCAGTAAATATTATAGCTCGGCACAACCCATCAACAGTGTAAGGAAAACAACCCCAAGCATATAGTCAAAGTGTCACGCAAGTATCACCTGCACATATGACAGGTGGTACGTCAGTATGTATGTGGTATGACTTTAAAGACACAAGCAATAAGACAAAGTACGTAAAATACCCAAGGTGAGTCTCAATGCTGTAGTCATCCCACAACTGCCGATCCATCACTTACATGAGGAAAATACTTTCTGAATGACGCTTAAAAGTTTTCTTGAATTACTGAAGAGTACAGAGGAAAAATAGAAACTGGTCTATAATCTCACCAGGTAAATTGCTAACTTTAAAAAAAATTATCAATCGACGCACCTGGGTAGTAGAGAAGGGTACCAAACGAAAACTAAAAGCTTCCTTCCCACACGCCCGCCTCGCTGCCCTGGTCGGTCCGTCCATGGGAGTTTTTAATACCTGACTAGCTTTCCCACAACATCCCATCGCATTAGCTAATTTTAACAATAACTTAAGATAAATACAACTGCAAACAAATCCTTTGGGAAAAGTTCAGAAAAACAAACGTGATTTTCAGATTAATCGCCACCGTGCAGTCTATAGCGCTGGCTCTTTCTGTTTACCAAAGCTGTTCCAGAGCGTTTCTAATGCATTTTTTTCTTCATGCATCGATTTTTAGGTATCGATTCCTAGGCCTTTCATGCGCGCATCTCGTTTCCCTTCCATCCGATGGGGAAGTGTCTCATCTGTGTTCTTACTGTAACTTGAAGAAGTGCCTGGCTCGGTACGTTTACCTGACTGACTGCTGACTCTGACTGCAATCGGATCATACCCTTAGACTGGAAGCTCCTGGTCACACCCGGCCCGCCGCGTGGCCTCGGCTGTGCAGAGCGGAGCGGGGAGCGTGGGGAAGAAGGCTTTCACTGACCTGCCTGCTCCAAGGCAACCAGCATAGACTGCTCGATGAGGTCTCGCTCTATGAAGCTGCGGAAGTCTTCACTGTACACGGTGAGGTCTGGAAGCTGGAAGGCACAGACGGGCATTTCCAGGGGGTGCTCACTGCTCCCCCCACCCCCACCATTGGAGGAGACATGGGACCGGGCCAGGGAAACAATGCTGGAGCTGGCGTGGGAGATGCCCCTAGACAGGCGTTTTTCTGCAATGAGAAACGGAGTCACCTTAGAACATACACAGCTCACTCAGAACTTTCCACTCACGTGGAAGATTTCCAGTCAGGGGAAAACGGTGAGTCTCACTGGCTACCAAACTTCACAATCCTCTTTCTCAAGCCAAATACAGTTGGAGAAATAGCAAGTGGCATTTTTGCAGGCACTCACGTTAGCACCAAATATTCATTCCTTTCTCCCCTTTTTGGCATCTGCCCGAACTTCTTCTCCCCATGACTTTTTCCACTTCCATTTCCCAGCATGATAGGGACCCATTTGTTGGGCAGCTTGGTCATTGTTTGTCGGGAGGAAGAGGAAATATGAGGTTTCGTTTGGCTAGATAGACTCAAATAACCTCTCTGATCATTTTCACAGTCTTGCAGAATGTAGAAAAGGATTCCCATCATAGAAAATAAATGATAAATCTTTCTTATCTACCACCAATAACATTTATTTATATTATTTACTACAACTTTTCTTCATATTCATATTTATCAAAAATTTATAGGTACAGTCAATTCTTACTTAACATGTTACAGAGGAAGACAGTAATATAGACAGCAGCCCAAATTATGTCATTTATTTTGAATACATGGTGCTTACGATTCCCCAGCAGATATCCCACTGTGACCATAATTTGCTGACTAAAGCATTACAATTCATTTGCACGGCTTGAGTTGTACAAAGATTACCCAAAGAGCTAAAAAAACGTGTTGGGCAGCAGTTCTTGACCCAATATTTGCCAGAGATGATGCAAAAAGTGAGTAGAGGGTTGTCTAAAGTTATTTTATAGCGATGTTATTTTTTAGACTCTTTTTTAGGTATTTAAATAGTACCACACACTCACAGTAAAAAATCAAAATAGAATCAAAAGGTACAAAGTGTTTCAAAGAAACCTCCCTCTCATTCTAAATTCCC
>NW_011889398.1:70955-77628 GCF_000151845.1 Pteropus vampyrus
GCACCAAATATTCATTCCTTTCTCCCCTTTTTGGCATCTGCCCGAACTTCTTCTCCCCATGACTTTTTCCACTTCCATTTCCCAGCATGATAGGGACCCATTTGTTGGGCAGCTTGGTCATTGTTTGTCGGGAGGAAGAGGAAATATGAGGTTTCGTTTGGCTAGATAGACTCAAATAACCTCTCTGATCATTTTCACAGTCTTGCAGAATGTAGAAAAGGATTCCCATCATAGAAAATAAATGATAAATCTTTCTTATCTACCACCAATAACATTTATTTATATTATTTACTACAACTTTTCTTCATATTCATATTTATCAAAAATTTATAGGTACAGTCAATTCTTACTTAACATGTTACAGAGGAAGACAGTAATATAGACAGCAGCCCAAATTATGTCATTTATTTTGAATACATGGTGCTTACGATTCCCCAGCAGATATCCCACTGTGACCATAATTTGCTGACTAAAGCATTACAATTCATTTGCACGGCTTGAGTTGTACAAAGATTACCCAAAGAGCTAAAAAAACGTGTTGGGCAGCAGTTCTTGACCCAATATTTGCCAGAGATGATGCAAAAAGTGAGTAGAGGGTTGTCTAAAGTTATTTTATAGCGATGTTATTTTTTAGACTCTTTTTTAGGTATTTAAATAGTACCACACACTCACAGTAAAAAATCAAAATAGAATCAAAAGGTACAAAGTGTTTCAAAGAAACCTCCCTCTCATTCTAAATTCCCAACCCCTTCCCCAGAGGTAACCTTTCGTATCTTTCTAGAATTTTTTATACCCACAGAAACACATATAGCTTTTAAAATCATTCTTTAAAAACAGGGCATACTATATACACTGTACTGCATCTTAACTTTCTCGATACATTTTAGGGATTTTTCCAAAACAGCACAAGTTCCACCTGACTCTTTCTAAGGGCTGCAGAGCATCCCACAGTGTGGCTGAGCATCCCACAGTGTGGATGGCCAGGATGTATCTAACCACTCCTCTATTAACGGACATTGAAAGTCATTTTTAAGCTTTAACTTCCAGGCTTTACACTACATACCTGCATGCGCCTATCTATGTGTGTTTTATTTATTTAATGTATATATATACACACATGTACATAAACATGATAAATTCCTAGAAATGAGTCTGAGTATACATGCGTTTTTAAATGTTGGTAGATACTAACAAATATTAACAAAATGGCCTCCAAAGAGGTGGATGGTAGTGACCCTTTGAATTCTATTGTTATGCGCACCTTGTTCCAACAATTACGTTGTATTCCCCTTCCTCTATTTTTTCACAGTACCCACAGAAGGCCTTTGTACAGGACAATGCTCAGACTCAGAGCACTGAGAGAGGCTCCAGCACCTGGACAGAAGGAGGCCACCGCCGACAGCTTGGCCAGGAGAGTGAGAGGAGCAGAGTCACCGCCAAAAGATCACCAAAGTCTCCAACACCTCCTAGCAGTCCCCGCCTAGCAGGCCCCCTTCCCTCTCCACTCCACGCGCCAACGCTGTTACTCCAGTACCTTGAACGATGTCATCCTGCCGCTGCAGGGTGGGCCGGGGAGGGCGAGCAGACTCTCTATCGGAAAACCCTTTCTCGGGGGTCCTGGAGCCACCACTCCCTTCACTAAAGGGGGACGGCAGGTTCCCAGCATGGACCTGACGTAGCTGTTCAAAATCACTGAGGGCAGCACTCACGTCCCAGTTCTTCCCTGTCAAGAGACAAAGCAGAAAGTGAACTGGGGACAAAGAGTGCAAGGGACCCGCGGACAGACGCAGAACGAGCACGCCAGCCACGCCATCGAGACACGCGAGCAGGCGCTCACGCGCACCTCGCCGTCCTCTCCTCGCCCTGCTTTAACTTTTCTCACACACTTCAATCTGAAATATCACACTATTTACCTACTATTTCCTAAGCAAGCTGCACGAGCACAGCAGCTCTGTCCTTCTGTATTGTTCTAAGTGCTTGCAACTCATTTCATCTTTGTAACAACCTATATGGCATCATCTTCACTTTCATAGCCAGGGAAATTGAAACAATTATTATACGTATTTAACGCTGTTGCTGTTATGTTTGTTATATTTCTCCAGTTAAGCTGTATCAGTCATCATATCTGATGAATTTACTTCTGAACCATCACACTCACCATTCGCTCCAACTCCCTCTGCTGGCCTGGAGCACGAAGAACACCCCACTCAAGGCCTTGCCACCAACCGTTCCCACCGCTGTCTCCCCAGTGTATCTCACACGCGCGACCCCTCATCTCCTTCAGGAATCTGCTCAAATGTCACACTCTTAATAAGGCCTAGCCTGACTACCCAATTAAAAATCACAACCTCATCATTCCCCTTACCGTTTTCCATAGCACGTAACACCTTATAACACACCTTACGATTTACCCGGTTACCACACTTAGTGTTTATTGACTATCTCTCCCACTAGAATGTAAGGGAAGATTTTTGTTCGTTTTGTTCAAGTATCTAGAACCTGGCACATAGTAGGTACTCGATAAATACTTGTTGAAGAATGGAGGGCTTTAGTCCTGAATGAATGAATGAATGAATGAATGATATCTGTTTCGAGCACGGGATCTGTATTTCCAACTGTCTGCTAAATTCCCTAAAATCAGGTCCTCCTAACAAACAACATACCCAACACTGAACATCCATCATCTTTCCTCCTAAACCTGCTTCTTCTCCTCCGTCAGCCTGTGTCCCCTCAGTCAGCACTGGCATCACACCCGCTCCAGGCCGGAAACTTCAGCTGTCTTCAGCTCCTCGTGATTCCTCAGATCCCGCTTCTCCTCGCCCACTGGCTAGTCACCCCTCACATCAGTCCCCCCGGAACACCTCCCCACTCCATTCTCTCTTATCCATTTCTACTGTCACCACCCCAATTCAGTCCTCATAATCTCCGCGGGGTCCTTGGTCTTTTGGGAGGGGCTGGCAGCCTCTCAGCCCCTAACCCCCGCCCTCTCTAATTTGTTCTTTACACTACAACCGGGGTTACCTTTGAAAAGAGAAAGTAAGAGACAGAGAGAAAATGACGATCGGTCTTCTGAGTCCCCTTCTAAAGTGTGTCCTAAATCCATCCACTTCCCAGGCTGCTCTCCCACTGCAGTCCGTGTCACCGTCACTTCGCATCTGGGCTGCGGCGACGTTCCCAACTGACTTCGCCACGTCCGCTCTGGCTGCCTGCCGGCCCGTCCCACATCCTTCAACCAGCACAGTGCTTCAAACTCAGATTCGATCGCGTCACCCCCTGGTCAAAATCCGTCACCGGCTCCCCACTGAATGCAGAATGGAATTTAAGTTCCTTACCGCGGCCCACAAACGCCCCCACGTTCTGCTTCCGGCCTGTCTACGCCAGTTCCCGCCATTCTCCCAGCGCTTTTCTTCCCTCACTCGCTATGAGTTTCTTCAATGTGTCAAACTCTCTTCCATCTTAGGGTCCTTGTACGAGCTGTTTCTTCTACACGCACATGCTCTCTTCTCCACCCCCTGCTACCCCTACGCATCCTTCTGGGTTCAGCTCGAATGTCACTTCCTCAGAAAGGCCTTTCTGCGCTCTCTAATTCAGCCTTTTCTCTTAACTGCCATGGCACCCTCGACTTTTCTCTGAGAGAGAAAAGCTTTAATTGGCAGCAGAATTGTTAAGAGCCAGACTCTGAAACCAGACCGCCTAGGTTCAATCCCACTTAACCTCTCCGAACGTCAGTTTTTAAAATGTAATGCTGGGCTAGTGAAACCTATACTGCAGAGTGGTCGTGAGAATAAAACGACGTTATCTCAAGTACGTCGCACATGGCACATATAGGTGTGCAACACAGGCTATAAGAGGAAGAGGAGGCATTTGAGCTGAATCCTGAAGGACGAGGAGAATTTCAGAATAGTGACACTGCCTGCTCAGGAAATGTGATCAGGGAAAGGTGACGGGGTAGATGCTGGAGCACAGGAAGTGTGGGAGCGGGTAGCAGGAGATGAAAATTTTAGATGCAAGTTAAGGGCAAAGTCATACTGAATTAGCAAACTGGAATTTAAACCCTGATCTTCCGTTTCCAAACTAACGCTCTACTCACAGGTAGCCAAGCAAATGTCAAATTGTGATACTTTGCTAAGGGATGACAACCTAAAAAATTATCCATGTACACTAAGAATGTGCCCTTTCCCCCACAAGCTTACCTATCTGTATCACTATATGTTTTCATCGTCAATAAGCATGTGTTAATTATGACTCCAAAGAATCCCACCGAATGATTCCATGTCTAAAGACCTTAGAATCTAGAGCGGGCATCCTTACGCGTGTATACCGATGCAGGGAAACAAAAGAAAGTGAAAATAGGAAATCGATGCACTCTGCACAGAATTACCCAAAAAAGGGAAGGAAAGAAACAAAACCACAGATTACTCCAAATACGAAAATCTAAAAGTCATTTCCATATAGAAGTCTTAAAGATCTAGAATTACGCTTTTAGTGAACTAATATAAAATTTCACTTGCATTACCTGAGCATAAATTGGCAGTACAGAAAGCTATACCAAAAATTCAAGGTGAAAAGGGTATTTTTGCATTTTTAAATGATGGTGGGTCGTACGCAAAGTAGATTATTAGAAGTAACTTAAATGGAAGGCCTACCACATAAAAAGTGTCTTTCTGATCACCTTAAACGTTCTGAATCATCCTAAAAAATATTATCGCATTTGACTTTCTCTCCTCATTCTCTCCTGATGACCACTTACCTTCCAGGAGATCTCGGGCCAGCCCTGGCTCTGCTCCCGTGGAACGGACAAAATCAGACAGGACAGCATCCATGTCCGGGGTCATGTGATCACTACGGACTCTTAGGCAGCTGATGTAGGGAGGACATAGATCAAAATTCGGGGTCTCCACCTAAGGAGGAAATAAACACGTAAGGCTCAAATCTGGAACCGGATGATCACAGCCCGATTTCTGCAGCTTCCTACCCAAATGGGGAATCTCTCCATCCCAGCTCATTCACTTTAGTTGAATTTATTATGAAGAGTAACATTTAGTTTTCTAATTCCTCATTCATTTCTTAAATACTACATTACCACAAAACCATAATACCACTCTAGATAACGCTTTACCCTGCCTTTCTGGAGTGTAACCTTTCCACTCATTGGTTTGCTAATCCAAACTCGCGAGAGGAAGCAGAGACGGCCACCCTGAAGAAGTCCCTATCTGCATTATCCTCTAATATAACACCTTGTTTATTTCCTTCTGACACTTGATATGCCCTGAAATCACTGTAATTAGTTGCTGTCTAGCTTCCTTCTCAAACATGTAAGTTTCTTGAAAGGACGCTTATGTGTCTTGTTCACTCATGTGTCTCCAGCATGTATCACTTGGCACCGTGCTAGGCACACAAGCCCTCAGTAAGTATCTGCTGAATGCATGAAGGAATACTATACACTATACCTTTAGAGCTGACCACTCTTCTGATGCTGGCTAAGGAAATGACAGGAACAAACTAATAGCTAAAACTACTCAAAATAAAACCATATACTGTTAGGAAGAGTGGAGATCCCAAAGGTTCATAACAAAATTCAGTCTTTGTCCACTAACTCCACGACCGCGGGAAGCATGCCTTTCTCCGCCCAGGCAAATGACTGCCAGTAAGTTCACTTGAGAAAGATTTCTTTCAGACTTGACTTTGGCAGACACTATGTCCCTGACCGGGCAGCCCAGCATCGATCGCGTCCCTCTGAAGTGAGCAGTCTCAGCTACGGAAGCAGTGACAGATCGGAGGGCAGTTTCTACCCAAATTCTGCCTATCGCACAGGTTTGCAGTTCTCTGTAGAAGTGGATTTGTTCATAAAGTCACCAGGCACACATCTGCCCTATGACATCCACCGTGGAAGGCCAAAAGTAGATTTTTCAAAGGTAACGGGTGACAGGTGACTGCCTCTTCAGAAACATCTCCTAAACGATCTGAAGGCTAAGGGTAACTCTCACATCTACTTTTTCTTCACACCAGCTCTGACCCCAGGACACAGCTTCAGTGGTATGATCAAACCCCGCTTCTCTGCATTCCTTAAAATACGAAGGCGACGATTTGTGGGTCACAAACCCAGTAGGTCACTGACTTGACAACACTGAATTTTCATGAGAGAAAAATGGCAAAATAGAGTATTCTCTCTTTAACTGTGAGATCCGTGAGTGTACGGACATGTTTTATTCATATTTGTAGTCCCAACATCTAATGTAGCATCTACAATATTACAGGCAGTCAATCAATGCCTGATGAGTAAATGATCAAATGGTTGAATCTCCATATCAGCCACCACTGAACCAATCTGAGGCTTAACGTAGAAGATCAGAAATTCTAGGGTACTTCAAACTTCGTATCGCCCCTCTATTTTTAAGGGCCTATGCCCTGGTCCCAATCTATCTCTCGAAGTTTTAGAAACTCTCCTTTTTAAAGAGACATCAATTATACTGTCACTATTTCCACTGTCCTCATATCGCATGATTTTTACCTACATCTACATATACTAGCTGCGAGACTCTGGTCAAATTACTCACAGGGTTTCAGTTGCCTCTTGTATATCCTAGACTTGGATTCGATGACTTTAAGATCCTTTCCGGGCTGAAGAACTGAACTTCTTCAGCTCACTGGAGCCTCATAAACTATGATCCTT
>NW_011889398.1:77678-79893 GCF_000151845.1 Pteropus vampyrus
GCGTCCCTCTGAAGTGAGCAGTCTCAGCTACGGAAGCAGTGACAGATCGGAGGGCAGTTTCTACCCAAATTCTGCCTATCGCACAGGTTTGCAGTTCTCTGTAGAAGTGGATTTGTTCATAAAGTCACCAGGCACACATCTGCCCTATGACATCCACCGTGGAAGGCCAAAAGTAGATTTTTCAAAGGTAACGGGTGACAGGTGACTGCCTCTTCAGAAACATCTCCTAAACGATCTGAAGGCTAAGGGTAACTCTCACATCTACTTTTTCTTCACACCAGCTCTGACCCCAGGACACAGCTTCAGTGGTATGATCAAACCCCGCTCCTCTGCATTCCTTAAAATACGAAGGCGACGATTTGTGGGTCACAAACCCAGTAGGTCACTGACTTGACAACACTGAATTTTCATGAGAGAAAAATGGCAAAATAGAGTATTCTCTCTTTAACTGTGAGATCCGTGAGTGTACGGACATGTTTTATTCGTATTTGTAGTCCCATCATCTAATGTAGCATCTACAATATTACAGGCAGTCAATCAATGCCTGATGAGTAAATGATCAAATGGCTGAATCTCCATATCAGCCACCACTGAACCAATCTGAGGCTTAACGTAGAAGATCAGAAATTCTAGGGTACTTCAAACTTCGTATCGCCCCTCTATTTTTAAGGGCCTATGCCCTGGTCCCAATCTATCTCTCGAAGTTTTAGAAACTCTCCTTTTTAAAGAGACATCAATTATACTGTCACTATTTCCACTGTCCTCATATCGCATGATTTTTACCTACATCTACATATACTAGCTGCGAGACTCTGGTCAAATTACTCACAGGGTTTCAGTTGCCTCTTGTATATCCTAGACTTGGATTCGATGACTTTAAGATCCTTTCCGGGCTGAAGAACTGAACTTCTTCAGCTCACTGGAGCCTCATAAACTATGATCCTTATATTTCCTTTTGGTCTGCGTATTATCAATGTCTAATTTACTTCCATGCCAATTATCACAATTGTCAGTAAAGGCTACCAATACATACAGAACTTCTGGCTGAAGATAGCTCAAATTTAAAATGTTAAGTTATAAAATCAGTTAGTTCCTTACATTCATTACTTAAGAATTAAAATTTTTCAGAAGTCAGAGATGACTGAGGAGCTTCTCCCTCTCCTAATACAGACAAGAATTCCTCCTGTAGGCTCATTTCAGTTAGTCTTAGGTCGCAGGAGATGGTAGCAGCCCGAATAGCTTAAATTCATGAATAATTCAAAACCAAGAGCATGCTGTAAAATGAACTTCAATCTTCTATCTTTAAAAAAAAAAAAAAACACGCAAGAGAACTTGGTAAAGCTACTTTAATTTCCGAAAGAATGTGGGAAATATAGAATAAACAGACAAATAGCTATCAGTAAAAAAGTGCTCAGAAGAGAAAAGAGCTGATTAAGCCACAGGCAACTTCGCAGCTGGACACAGGCTTCCGAGTGAGAGAAGCCAATGAAAACCACCAATGTCATGGAATCGCAGATCTCACAGGCCAAAGCTGTAGGCCATTCTTTTCAAAAAGTATTTAAAAAAAATAATTTAGAGGTCCAATATTATCTAGAAGGCCTTGCTCAAAAATTCAAAGCACTAACCCATACTTCTCGGCAGCACATTCTTTCATAGTTGAGGTCTCCAGGTGCATGCCACAGACTCCGCCCAACCCCACCCAACAGGTGAGGACAGCGCATTTGTGACATCACCACCGACACCTGGCTGGAGCGTCTCAGATTCCGAATGGGAGTATGCAAGGCAATGACTAAGACTCACAGTCCTTGGCTCTGCGTCGGCACACCGGAAGGTAAAGGAGAAAACAAAACGCTGGCTTGCAAACTTTCAAATGAAACAGAAGAGGCTCTCAAGTAGTTGTTGACCGAATGGTATTTAGACAAATTTCGATTGGAGTCAAAATCCTCCAACCTTCTAACTGGAAGAGACCTCAGTGATTATTTGATCCGATGTCTGCCCCCGCACAAGAAGCTGTCTATTACATCTGATGGAGCAATCGTCCAGTCTCCGCGTGAATACGAGCTTTGATGGAGAACCCATTTCTTTGCCAGGATGTCCATTTTACTGTTGGACAGCTCTACTTGTTAGAAAATGCTTTTCTAAACTAAATCACCAGCCCTCCTCCTCTCACACAATGGTCCCTGCTCTGTTCTCCAGAACAATAAAATCTATTCCC
>NW_011889398.1:79943-92654 GCF_000151845.1 Pteropus vampyrus
ATGGTATTTAGACAAATTTCGATTGGAGTCAAAATCCTCCAACCTTCTAACTGGAAGAGACCTCAGTGATTATTTGATCCGATGTCTGCCCCCGCGCAAGAAGCTGTCTATTACATCTGATGGAGCAATCGTCCAGTCTCCGCGTAAATACGAGCTTTGATGGAGAACCCATTTCTTTGCCAGGATGTCCATTTTACTGTTGGACAGCTCTAATTGTTAGAAAATGCTTTTCTAAACTAAATCACCAGCCCTCCTCCTCTCACACAATGGTCCCTGCTCTGTTCTCCAGAACAATAAAATCTATTCCCGGGAATGACGAAATTTTCACGGAACGTGATTAGATAAAGCATTTCTTTACATAAAAATTTATTGTGGCCCAACACTGCAACGTTATGAGCCAGTCAGTGCTCTCACATCACAAAGTCCGTCCTAGCATCCGTACCTGCTCCTACCCGTATTCATTCGTAAGTGTTTGTGTCGACCCTGTAGCATGGACACAAGATGTGGAATAAATGAAGTCGGTGTCTTGTTCCAAGTTCACTCTTGCCGTCTTTGCTCTCACCTCTACTTCCACTTCCGGGCCCTCCTGAAGTGATGACAGCAATCAAGAATAAAAGCTGACAATATTAATTAAGCACTTTCAAAAACATCATCTTACTCATTAACGACAATCCTCCTCCAGCAGGCTTATCATTCCCAGTTTACAAACGGAGAAACAAATAAGGCCTGGACAGTCGGGGGGCGGGGGGCTGCTCAAAGTCTGAACCCAGATATTGTGAACACATGCTCTCTCTACTCTACCACGCTGCCTCTAAGGCGCTGGGGCACGATGTTCCCCAGACCTGCACTGATTCTCACCCAGTTAATTCCTTCACCGTTGGAAAGGCCTGTGCCAATCTCTATTTATTAAAGACTTAGACGTCTGTCTTATATTTCAGATTTCCTCACTTCAAATCCTTCCATTTTCCTCAGCAATTTCATCACTCATCTTCACAATCCATGCAACATTTCGACTGGAGAAATTAAAAATCTCATCAAATGCAAAGATCTCGTCTCTACTCCAACAACTCAGTCCTGGATTCTGTCATCTCCAGAAACCACCCCACCTCCAAGTCTTCAACTCCCAACATCTTACTCTGGCTACAACCTCGTCTCCTTCCAGCTTTTCCTCTCGACTACTAAACCACCTCGGACCAAGACATCCAGTTCCTTAACCACCTTATTCATAAATTCAACAAAAATCCAGGGAGTGCCTACAGCGTGTTAGACATTATGGTCAGGACGAGGAACATAACCGTGAACTAGAACGATCTCTCATCACAAAGCTCCCAGTGTGGAGAAAGAAAACCACAAAATTTCACCAACGATTATAATTTATTAACGAAATGCTGAGGGGAGAAGTGTTGTCTCCTATAGGGTCAGGAAAAGCTTCCCCAAGGAAGCGACATTACATCGAAGAACCAGAGATTGAATAGGAACCAGAGAGTCAAATCGGGAAAGAAAAAAATGCTCTGAGCAGAGGAAACATCTATCTACGTTCTATGGCAGGAAGGAACACAGAGATGCGAACGGTGCAAAATGAGGATGAAGAAAGGGCCTCGTGGACCCTGTTAAATTGAGAGTTTTATCCTAAAAGTAACGAGAAGCCGCTGAAGGGCTGTGAGCAGGGGCAGGATATAACCAGACTCGAATTATTAAAAGATCGCCCTGGTTGCAGTGAGAAGAATAGTCTGGAGGGAGCACAAGTGGATTAAGCGAGAATTGGCTAGAAAATTATTACAAGGACGATGGAGAGGTGGACCAGAACGATGGCAGTGAAGACTGAGAAAAACAGAGACCCTACTGTCCCTTCCTGCATAACGGAATGCGAACCCAATGACTGATCGCTTAATTTACTTTCCTGTAAAAACCTAATTCCCTTATTCTTCTATTTCATCCGCCCAACATGGATCCTGCATTCAACTTCTCTGCTACTAAATGGGACTATTGAGTAAGACAAGACCACATAACCTTGCAGAGCAATGACTACAAATATACGATGTTCAGTCTCATTCCTTTCAATGAAACATTGCTGTCTTTTGCTTGATTTGGGACCTCAACCAAACTTCTCGGGACTATCCCACACCTTCACCATTCTCCTCGAGCCTCCTACCCATCCTTTCTCACCTCCCTTACTCCTGGCAGATGACCTTGCCTCCAACTTCACAGAGAAAACTACGAAACAAGAACCAAGCCAGAGGAGTTCCTTCGGGTTCCCTCCCCTCCCCTGCTTGCTGGCTGCTGGTCTCCTTTTCCCTGCAGAACTCCTAAAACAGACCCATTCACTGATGCTGCTTTCTCACCTTCTGCTCAGTCCTCGACCCACCAAAATGGCCTTCTACTGGAAGAGAATGGAGGTTCCTCAAAAAATTAAAACTAGAACTATCACGTGACCCAGTCATTCCACGCCTGGGTATTTATGTGAAGAAATCGAAAACACTAATTTGAAAAGCTACGTGTACCCCTACGTTCACTGCACTATTACTAGTGATAGCCAGGATAGGAAAGCAACCTAGACGCCTATCAACAGACTAATGGGTAAAGAGGTGGTGCATACATGCAATGGAATATTACTCAACCGTAAAAAAGAATGAAATCTTGCCACTTGCGACATGGATGGACCTATAGGATATTGTGCTAAGTGAAATAAGTCAGAGAAAGACAAATATCATATGATTTCACTTATATGTAAAACCAAAAAAAAACAAAATAAACGAACAAATAAAACAAACTCATAGATATGAAGTAGAAATCAATGGTTGCCAGATGGGACGGGGGTAGGGGATGCATAAAAAAGGTAGAAGGCAATAAGCACGAATTGCCAGCTATAAAAAGTCAAAGGGATGTAAAGCATAGAGAATGAGTCGATAACACTGTGATCACTATGTATGGTGCCAGACGGATACCAGACTTCCGGGGGTGATCACTTTGTAGAAATGCCTAATCACTACGTCGTACGCCTGAAACTGACAGAATGTCAACTGGAAATGAAAAATAAATTAAAATTTATGATAAAAAAGAGAGACTGACACTGACACAGGCGAGGTCTTCCCAGCCTCCTCACCGCTTATCGAAAGCGATCTCTTTGTAGCATCTGACACTGACCACTCTTTCCGCCTCTCTGGCGCTGCGTCTCGGCCACCTCTGTGGATCCCTCTTCCTGTGCCTGCACCAGCAGTAGACGCGCCCACAGTTCGAACCTCAGGCCCCTCCCCCGCCTTCCGTCTTCTCATATCACCCCCACGAGAAATTCACTCATGCCCCTGAGCACCCAAATGCTGATGACTCCAGACGTATTCACAGCCCAAGCCCTTTCCACCCCACCTGGGGCTCCCAGATGCACTTCACGCTCCACGCATCCAAACACCAGCTCACACCTGCAGATCTGTCCTGCCCTTCAAGCTCTTCCTCCTCCGGTCTTGCCTATTCCAGCGAACAGTAACACCCTCCCCCCAGTCGCCCAAGTCACAAGCCTGGGAGCCACCCTGGCCTCCTCTCTTGCCTTATCCTCATTCACAAATAGTCCTTTATTAAGTTTTCCTAATTTTACCTTAAAAATTTCTCAAATCAGTCATCCGACACCTTTCACATGCTACATCTTTTATTCTCTTAGGTTTTCATAACCTGGAACCCCAGAAATAGCTTCCTAATTCCTCCCTCTTCCTCCCTCCAGCCATTGTTCAGTGGTTGCTTGTGGAGGCCAAGTGATCTAAAATGCAAATATGATAGCATCACACACCACTACTCCAAATTCCTCAATGGATCCTCAACCACTAAAGCTTAACATCCCGATTCCCACGCATGATAAACGAGAACCTTCACGATCTGGTTCTGCCTGACTCTCTGGGCTTATTACTTCCCATCGTTCCCCTTCTCGTGCCTGCAGATCCCCGGATGGACTGTGTGCTTCAAATTTCAGCTCGTTGGCACATGCTGTTCCTTCTGCCTGGAGTAACCCCTGGTCTGGACGTGAATCCCTCTCTCTTCTTTAAGACCAACTTGAGTACTAGCTCATATGCAACACCTTCTCTGGCCTCCCAAGTTAAACTGCCCACTTCCTCCAGCTGCTACACCTTGCATTCTACCTCTATCATATTATTTATAAATAGGCACAGTATTTGTGCCTATTTACATGTTTGTCTCCCCACTAAACCACGAGCAACTTGAGGGTAGGAATCTTGTCTTGTTCATCCTGTATCCCTAGAATCTAAGCACCTAGTAGGTACTCAATTTTTGTTCAGATGAACTGAACTGTATTTGTACAGAGCCCCACTACACACACACACACACACACACTTGGTATCAGCTAATCAGTGTTGTAAACAGGTGAGTCTAAGACAGTGGCTCATCTCAAAGGCATTTACTTAAGATCGTTATATGATCTTATTTGCAACAGACTTCTCTTCCTAAACATTGTTTATCTCAGGCTAATATTAAAATCAGTCTGCACGCTCTGAGCGCCCAACTACTTAGTAACAGAGAAAAATGACCCCAAATTAAATACCGACTGTAGATAAAAGAGCTCTGTTAAAATGCCTGAGAAACTACTGACCCTACATTCTCGCGTCTACACTAGCCCCCAAAGCAGCCACATTCCCCCACTATGCCCGCTCCCCTGGTTCCACTGATGCGTTAAAGCTGTGTCTGAGGCCTCTCCGACTCCTCCCCAAACTCACTGGGAAACCACAGCTCTTCAAAGGTCAGGGACTCCAACACGTCTGTGATGCCAGCCCTGAGGAATCCAGACAGGGAGAAAGAGGGAGGCAAAACCCTTAGAAATCTCCCACAGTTCTCCTCTAGGTGGGAGGGAGAAATGAAAGGCTGTCTTGGCAGGCTGTTTTCCGCTAATATGGGTCCTTCGAAGTGAAAGAAACAAAATACGACCATAGAAAAAAAGAAAATATGACCAAATTCCACACTAAAGAGACCCATGTATCACTAGATATTACAACCCAGAGATAATAAGATGGGTCTAAAGGAAGAAGCAAGAGAAATAATACATGTTAAAGCTTTAGACATTACTGCATTTAAACTTCCAAGCAACTCTAAGAGGTTTGTTTGTATCGGTAACCTCAAATCATGGGTGAAGACACCAAAGCTCACAACGCTTAGGTGACCTGCCCAAGGCTACGCAGGTAAAAAGTGGCAGGACCAGGGTTTTTACAAACCCAGCCAGGGTCCCAGGAGCAGGCCCTGCACCGAGTCCAGGGAGGACCAGGGACGCCTGGGAGCCCACCCGTGTGCAAGCCCACCCTCACTGCTTCGACACCTTTCAACTCCACGTTGACAGACAGAATTGGCTCTGGGTTTATACAGATCTAAGTTCAGATCCCCAATCTACTACTAAGGGCTATGCAACCATGGGTTAAGTAACAGCCATGTTGTGCCTCTGTTTCTGCACGTTTAAAATGGGGAAAGAGCTGCATTTCAGATCTCTTGTCAGGATCAAATGACAAGATACACAGAGCCTTCAGGGCAGTGCCTAGCACACAGTAGGTCCTCAAAAAACATCAGTTGCCTTCTTCTACAAACCGCCTCCCACACACTCTGCCTCACTCAGCTAGTGCTCAACGCCATCCCCTGTGTCTTTTCCTGAAAAGCTCCCCGTGCTCCTCCTGGACCGACCCTCCAGGCCCACGGCCATTCCCGAGGCATCCAGCTCGTCACTCCCATTCCAGGCTTTCAACTCTGAGCCTTCAAGAATATGTCGTCAAGGGGCTCCCTTAGCTGTACCTTTTGCCAGGTGGTCCCTCAAAATTAACAGCAAAAGAAAAATGTCTTTCCTCTCTCCTAGATGTACAGACACAGCTAAACACCTCGTTCATTCTCAAATCTCCAGGCACAGTCATTTCACGCATACTCGCTGAAATCCTAGTATCTTAATCTGCCGGTCCTACTTCACCACCTTCATGCCTTACTATTCTCATCCTAAATTCGAAGATTTTATAACCTCCTCTTAACCTCATACATGTCGTCTGCTTTCTGGATTGTCGTTAAATGTTTACATCTCCTCCCACTCGCCATGCACAATTCTGTGTTGTTTCCCACCTCCATTACAGTCTCTATTCAGAAAAGTCGACTTCCTGCCCTGAATCGAACTTAAGAAGAAAAAATTCAACCCAATTGTATAATTTACCACTAGCAAAGCAAGCTATTAGTTTGCCACACGCTACTGTGGATACGCACCAGTAAGGACTCAAGAGCTGGCCCCATGGCTTCGTCACAGCCACTGGTAGGTGTATGTGTCAGAATAAGATTTCACTACTTTTTTCAGGAGTTTTCTAAATTATTAATCGGGCCTACAAGTAGCGAACGAATCTCTAAGAGGCAAATCCCTATTAGCAACCAAGCGCCAACATGAAGATCAGGAGAGTTCGCAGGGATGCCCTTATGAATGGGCATGTGTCTTCTCGGTGCTACTGATAAAGACGCCTTGGATTACAGTTATTTGGGAAATTTAATAATTTGGAAGGCTTGCACAATGGAAGTGACCTTTGGAAAAATAAGGGCAGAGAGTCAGAGGGAAAGTCTATTATTATAATATTGGCACAACAACAGTAACTTGAATAGAAACAGAAATCATGTTAATGTTTATTTTTTTAGATGCAGACCAGTAAGTCTATTTGCCACACACAATGAATTTTTTGTTTTTCCTTTCGGTTAGGGCCAAGGATAGTCTGAGGTTTGGTTCTCAAGAAATTCAACTTTCAAAAGACTAGTCTGTAAAAACAAAAGTTCAACTTGAGCCCTTAAAGATTCTGGTTACTGAACTTTTGACATGAGAGAAAAAATAAATACTACAAATCAACAGAGACCAGTCCAATAGCAAAACACGCAGTTTCCCTAGAATCAACCCTCAGCAGCTAACAACCTTCTCTCCTCTTCTTGATACCTGTCTGTCATTTCACTGTCAGGTATAGAACTTCCATTCAAGGGGAGAAACAGCAGAAGGGAAAAAAAGTCCAATTATTGTACTATCTGCAATCAGCTATCCATAGGAAATCGATACGCTTCATAAATTTCTTCTAGCAAATTAACTTCCTTCAGGTTATAACTAATAATTTTTTTAAAAACCTCAAACAATTTAAAAAACCTTATTTGAAAAAAGATACATATTATTACTTTTTTTTTTTTAATTCTCCATCTGCAGGTTCCATACTTCCTGGCCACATCAAAACCTCATTTGAACTACAGGCCAGTATGTAAAACATTCACTGGCACATGCTGTTATCTTAAAGTGCTTTGTAATATTAGCTGGCCTTCCTGACACTTACATCTTATCTCTCCAATGTGACTATCAGTCATTCATTCCAAATTGACCAAGCTGAGTCCATCACTCTCAGGCGCTGCCCTAGGGCCTGGAGATACAAATGAGAAGAGAAGCCACAATTCTACCTTCAAGGTATTCGAGAAATCTCCACATGTTATTAGTGTCCCGTGGAGCAGGAAGAGGTAGGAGAAACCAGTTTGGCTGAATGGGTTACAGCAGTTTTTTAAACTGAGTCTTTAGGATATTTCAAGAGCTCACCCCAGGCAGCAGAACTAGATCTATTCTAGACAGAATTAAGATCCTTGAGTTTGGCACCTCTCTTTTACATTTTTAAAATCTTTAAACAGTCCTAACAAATCGCTTGGCACATAGTAGATGTCTAATAGATATGTGGTCCTAAATTATTCATGCTAGCCCATATATGTGAATAACTGAGAGCTCATCTATACATAAAATAGGCTTGTGAATTATTCACTGGTTTCAAATGTCATCACTCGCCCATAGATATGCATATATGCAAGGTCTGTACAAATATATTTGTACAGCTGTCCGTCCACTAAAACATAGTTTCTCTTTTGCAGTAAATTTTTAGTTTTAAAGCACATTCACAATATGGCCTCATTTAATATTTTAAATATTAAATACTGAGTTTTTTTAATCCCCTCTTTTCTGATGGAAAACACATATACACAGAGAGGCCTACAAAGCTTAAATGGCACCCAGAAAACAAGGAGCTCGGACCTCGGTGCTCTGAACCTGAATACGAAGTTCATATCAGTTCTCTAGGGACTCTGAGCAAAATCTAATCAGTGTGGCTATACAAACTCCACAGGCTAAAGAACTCTCTAATATTTCGCTTTTAAAAATACCATCCACGTCCACCTGCACTGTCTACTAGCCGTGATCATCTCCCCACCACCTACCAATCCCACCAACACGCAGTTTCTATTTCCGGGTAGGAGCTAAGCAGCAGAAACTCTAACCCTGGGTATCCTGCGTATTATTTGGGTCTCTTTCATTTATTTGTATAGGTTGTGCTTTTCATGGTAATAATGTTTCTTTTAAAAGCAACAAGCCTCTTATATTTATGCACATAAAATTAGTTATGAGCATATAATACAATCTGACAATTCTAGTCTAGCTGGGAATATAGACCATACACTCCCATCACTTACATAACTCGTGGAACAGACCTGGTGATGAGGTACAGAAAGTCTATTTTCCTTGTTTAGCTCTTTAGAACTAGGACATTCGAAATCATTTCATCCCACACCCTCAAGTTGCAGGTGACAACACTGAGAACCAGGTGTGTAAGATTAAGCGACTTGTCCACCGTCACAGGGTTAACTAGTGATAAAACTGTGTATCGAACATAAATCTGGTGACTCGCACTCCAGCAATCTTTACTTGACTTCAAGATATTGATAACGTTCAATTCTCCATGTGGTTCACATTATGGATTTACCTATGAAAATTTTCTTGCCTCCTGCTACCCGCGAAATCTCTTACTTCTACTGATATGTATCAAAGAAAAAAACGCATATTTAGGAAATGTAATCACTTAAGCAAACCATATTAAGAAGGGAAATCGTGTAGAGAAAATCATGAAGGCATGCTAAAATCAAATCATTATTTTTCTTTTGCTCATCACCACTAAAGATATAAACTGAATTTGAAAATATTCTTCTAGCACTGTATCCCTAAGGTCTGAAGTTTTGAAGCGAGAGGGTAGGGTAAAATTATGTGACACAGGGATAGATTTTTCTTTTTATGTCTATTGATAGTTTGAAGCTATAATACTTGTCCATAGGCTATTAAGAAATCACAGTAATAACTACATAAGACATAAAATAAAAACCAAGAGAGAAATAAAGCACCAACGTTTAACAAATTACTTGTGCAAATCCTTGTGCAAAAGTGTAAAATGCCTGGAAGCATCAAAGCGGTCACTTTCCTCATGTTCGCTTTTATTCACATTTATTTGTGAGACAGCTACATTCCTCCTGCCTCTCAGGAAAGGCCGCCATGAGCACAGCAGCACCCAGGTCCCTGCGATGTTTCCCTAATGAAAACCTCAACTTCCTGACTCAATTATTCAATAAGCACTTATTAAGGGCCCGCTCTATGCCAGGCAGTCTGCTAATTCAAGGTGACACATCAACCAATAAGTCATCATCCTTGTTTCCTAGAAGTTCATCTAATGGGCTGGTTCCAGAGAAAACCCCAAGACAGATACCAGCTAACTTCCTTTATTCAACAGAGCTTTACTGAGTGCCAGGTGCCAGAGACAGAAAAAAAAAAATGAAAAGGAACTTTTAAAAAGAGGTCCTTTCCAAATTTACTAAATAACTAGCTCTTTTGAATTATTAAAATCACACGTTCTTCTCCAAGAATGCCAATCGGAAGTTGACTGTAGAGGCTTTTGATGATAACACCTAACCAAATATCTGAGTCAAAGGCACGGATTCCCTACTCTTACTATGTTGAGAGGCCAGGCAGGTAGGCCAGGCAGGTACCGTCCCAGACTGATACATTTTTGTTATTTATTATAAGACCCATATTACAGGAATGTGGTTGATCTTACCAGCAAACCGAGATGAGCTGTTTCCTACGCAGACAGATGCTCCCGGCAGAATGTACTATAAGCCTCTAAGGTCAAACATACGACAAATCCTGTTATACGTTCCTGCCACCATAGAGGGCATCAAAGTTGTACAGGCAGCCGTTCACGATGACATAGCACCAGGCCAGGTTCTCAGGGTGACGGGTCTCTGCTTTTCCTTCTCCCTTCCACAAAAAGTATAAAAAGTATCAATTAGTACACAAGTCATCTGGCAAATATCCCATTTTCCTCTGCGTTTTTCTTCTTGACATTAATCCAGGAAACCAACCCTTATAAAAATGAGTCCTATCCCATTATTATCTTAATATTATTATTGGTAGTGACAGCAAAATACTTTCAAATATATTAGCTCGTTCACTGAAAACAAATGGAGGGGGATAAAAGGAAACATCAGAGGCAACTCTCTCAAATATCAAAAGTCAAACCCAGTGCAACCAGAATTGAAAAAAAAGCATTTTCAGTCCTACCAAAGGGTCAAGAAGTTATTTCTATCAAAAAAAGCACAGGACTGACTCCAGCAACGGAAAATCACAGATTTCCCCTTCAATGCTAGGCCTAACTGATTCAATCCGTAAATGTTAAGACCACAATCTCAGTAAAAATCTGGCACTATAAATCGTCGTTACCCCAATCCCTTTCCCAAATGCTTTACCCACAGTTTAAGGATCAATAAATATTCTTCTAAAGAAGAACATATTTAGTAACGAGGAAGCTGCCCAAGAAAAACAAACTGACAACACTCAACATTCAAGTACCTTTTTAAGATATTTAACTAACATTTATTGTGCACTAGTAAAGTACCAAGCACTAGGTTAGACAAAGCTACATAAATCACCTCATTAACCTCATGAGCCATACCCAGACACTCTTGACTCCCCAAACTAAAGTGACCGGATCCCCAATACTAACTAGTTCTAACACTTGCAACCTTGATCCCACCTACTCAATCCCTAGAACTCAAGCTGGAACTCGGCTCCTCACCCTCACAGACTGAAGCATTTCTTAATGCTTTCTACTACGTAAGGCTCACAAAAAAAAAAAAAATCCTTGTGCCTCTTTTTAAGCTCTTAACTCCAGAATAAACACCATTCATCCCAGATATGGCACATGGTGATGATGGCCATAATCTAAAACAAGTACTCTCTTGGATCACATTAGTTAAAGAATAAACCTAGAAAGCTAATGAAACTGAATTTCAGCTGGGCAGAAGACATCGCATTTTAATAGTCTTCCCAACCTTTAAAATATTTCTAGTTCTCTGAATACAGAAAGGCTTCTCTATTTGAATTAACTACAGAAGGCAATTTGACCCAAGAGTCCCCACTCACATACTCATCAGAGAGAAGTGGGGGGAAAAGAAAAAAATATTCCAACTCGCATGACCACATTACAATGTTAACGACACATTACTCACCATTGTGCTACAAGAAAGAACTTGCAAGTGGGCAAGGAATGTTCAGGAAGCCAAGAAAACAAACAAAACTCTCCCAGTCCTCAAAGCATAAACACATCCAAATGCCACGCTGTCCAGTTTAGACCCAGGTATGAGTGGGTGGACAGAAAGTAGGACCGGGGGAGGGGAAGAGAGGAGAAGCATTTATAGGGCAGGTGTGCTTGTCAGCACCGAGACAGATTTCTTTCTTGGATTCATCAAGAATCTTTTTAACAAAGAAATCCTGGTGTTTAGCCTATTTTCATAGCTTGATTTATGTCACAACAGAGAACATGCAGTATATGCAAAGAGCAGCATGATGTAATAGGGGTTGCACACATCCCTTCGGAATCCATTAGATCTATTTCTAAATCCTAGCTGTCACTGTCTTGCTGTGTGACCTTGGGCAAGTTATTTAACTTCTCTGTGCCTTAGCCAGGACCTCATCTGGTAGTCACTGTGGTATCCTCAGCACCTTAAACAGCACTTTAAATATTTTGGATAAATTAATCAATATATTATTAACAGTAATAAATATTTTAGATGAATCAGTCTGTAAATAAGTATAAAAATATCTTACAGAATTGTTGAATAATTGTTGAATAAAATGAACATATAAAGTGCTTAGTATAACCCAGGGCAGGATCCCGCTATGAAGTAGTGAGTATTTCTTCCCTTTTATTCCCAGCCAGGTCAGAAGTTCTAATGGAAGAGGCACGGCAAGGAATAAGATGCGATGAGACTGCAGAGGCCAAGCCCTGGAAGGTGTATACTATTGGGCACCAGGTCATAAAATCCAGGAATATTTAGTCTTGGTAGAAGAAATTAAATACCAGTGCCAGATCCTTATGGTAGCTAATAATAAATGCTAGTTTGAGCCAGCAGTTTGAGTCTCCAGATATCTGTTACCAGATAGAGTAAAAGCCTGGCTGAGAAGAAGAAAAGGGATGAGGGCAAGCTGCATCTTAAACAAACCTGACCACATAGTTAGAAACCAGAGATAAAGGATTTTTTAGAAGGCTATTCAATTCTCTAAAATCTTCCCATTAGCAAAAACACTATATTGATTCACTGTCTTTACTGGCCTTTTTAGGCAATAAGATCTATGTAAGTAAATTGTTCTTAAATGTTGACAAGGTAAAGAAACTTGAAAGATTTGGGTCCAAAACTCTCCTCCTCCCTTCACTCCGAAAAGACTAATGGGGCCTTGGAGGCTACTGTACCCACAGCTTGTAACCAAAGCAACCGACCTACATGCAGCGGAAGGCCTGTTCCATCTTCAGAATTGGAGGCTGGAGAGCATATGCAATTAAATCCAACATCTAAAGGTATCTTCTTGACTACAAA
>NW_011889398.1:93699-97409 GCF_000151845.1 Pteropus vampyrus
GTGCCTCTTTTTAAGCTCTTAACTCCAGAATAAACACCATTCATCCCAGATATGGCACATGGTGATGATGGCCATAATCTAAAACAAGTACTCTCTTGGATCACATTAGTTAAAGAATAAACCTAGAAAGCTAATGAAACTGAATTTCAGCTGGGCAGAAGACACCGCATTTTAATAGTCTTCCCAACCTTTAAAATATTTCTAGTTCTCTGAATACAGAAAGGCTTCTCTATTTGAATTAACTACAGAAGGCAATTTGACCCAAGAGTCCCCACTCACATACTCATCAGAGAGAAGTGGGGGGAAAAGAAAAAAATATTCCAACTCGCATGACCACATTACAATGTTAACGACACATTACTCACCATTGTGCTACAAGAAAGAACTTGCAAGTGGGCAAGGAATGTTCAGGAAGCCAAGAAAACAAACAAAACTCTCCCAGTCCTCAAAGCATAAACACATCCAAATGCCACGCTGTCCAGTTTAGACCCAGGTATGAGTGGGTGGACAGAAAGTAGGACCGGGGGAGGGGAAGAGAGGAGAAGCATTTATAGGGCAGGTGTGCTTGTCAGCACCGAGACAGATTTCTTTCTTGGATTCATCAAGAATCTTTTTAACAAAGAAATCCTGGTGTTTAGCCTATTTTCATAGCTTGATTTATGTCACAACAGAGAACATGCAGTATATGCAAAGAGCAGCATGATGTAATAGGGGTTGCACACATCCCTTCGGAATCCATTAGATCTATTTCTAAATCCTAGCTGTCACTGTCTTGCTGTGTGACCTTGGGCAAGTTATTTAACTTCTCTGTGCCTTAGCCAGGACCTCATCTGGTAGTCACTGTGGTATCCTCAGCACCTTAAACAGCACTTTAAATATTTTGGATAAATTAATCAATATATTATTAACAGTAATAAATATTTTAGATGAATCAGTCTGTAAATAAGTATAAAAATATCTTACAGAATTGTTGAATAATTGTTGAATAAAATGAACATATAAAGTGCTTAGTATAACCCAGGGCAGGATCCCGCTATGAAGTAGTGAGTATTTCTTCCCTTTTATTCCCAGCCAGGTCAGAAGTTCTAATGGAAGAGGCACGGCAAGGAATAAGATGCGATGAGACTGCAGAGGCCAAGCCCTGGAAGGTGTATACTATTGGGCACCAGGTCATAAAATCCAGGAATATTTAGTCTTGGTAGAAGAAATTAAATACCAGTGCCAGATCCTTATGGTAGCTAATAATAAATGCTAGTTTGAGCCAGCAGTTTGAGTCTCCAGATATCTGTTACCAGATAGAGTAAAAGCCTGGCTGAGAAGAAGAAAAGGGATGAGGGCAAGCTGCATCTTAAACAAACCTGACCACATAGTTAGAAACCAGAGATAAAGGATTTTTTAGAAGGCTATTCAATTCTCTAAAATCTTCCCATTAGCAAAAACACTATATTGATTCACTGTCTTTACTGGCCTTTTTAGGCAATAAGATCTATGTAAGTAAATTGTTCTTAAATGTTGACAAGGTAAAGAAACTTGAAAGATTTGGGTCCAAAACTCTCCTCCTCCCTTCACTCCGAAAAGACTAATGGGGCCTTGGAGGCTACTGTACCCACAGCTTGTAACCAAAGCAACCGACCTACATGCAGCGGAAGGCCTGTTCCATCTTCAGAATTGGAGGCTGGAGAGCATATGCAATTAAATCCAACATCTAAAGGTATCTTCTTGACTACAAAAGAACTGAATCTCAGGAGCAGAAGCTCTAAGAAACCTGAGTCACTGCTGCATCATGGGCCTGCCAGCCAGAAGTCTGCATATTTAGTGTCTAAATATGAGGAAACCTATGCAGAACTGAAACAGCCTGTGGTTAAACCTCATCATAATGTGGTCTTCAACTTCCCATTTCACTTCCCAGGAATCTGCGCTGTCTTCTGAACCGCTGGACCTCCCAGGCAATGAGACAGAGCAGAAAGAGCACAGAACAGCCCGAGGATTGGGCTCTACACAGAGCCACTACCTCTGGGGCAGGCAAACATAAACTGGCCCCTGAACCTCTCCGTGCTCAGTATCGACTGAGAACACTGGGCAGACTCCGAGCTCTACAAAGGTTCCCACCAGGGTCCGCCTCAGGGGAGCAGATGCATCGGAAACCCGCCAGACCCAGCTCCTCCACTGCCAGCCCCCAGACTGAAAACATCTGTTGGTCTTATCTAGCCCCCTTCCCATGAAAGTTACCAAATTCTATTTTTCTTCAAATCGCTCAAATCTCTCCCATTTCTCCATTAATGTCGCCCCTGTGGAGACTCCTTTCCCAGGACTATGTCAACAGCCCTAAAACCAGTCTCCTTTCTTCTACTGTACACCGCACGCTGAATCAACTTTCCTACAATACTAATTTACATGCAAAATTCCTTGCTCGGGGATTTCTCACCGTCAGGACAGAGCACACTCCACTGCCCCAGCCCCGAGGCCCTCGTCAGCCTCCCTGCTCCCCAGGGAGAAACGCTATACGACAAATCATCTACCTATTCACCCCCAAAACAAGGCGGCCTCAGCTCCCTGTTCCCCTGCCTTGAACATTTCCCCACTATACTTCCTCGGTCTTCTCTCTTCTCTGAGAACCAGATTATCCTGGGGTGACACCCCCCTACCTACTCCCTCTAAACTTCCATGTCACCCTATATAACCGACTCCTCCCCCGTTGACACTGAGAACCCACAGCTTTGTGTTACCATTTACCTTTTAGTGAGTGCTCTTCACTGCTAATTATTACATTCTTGATAAATTTAACTCTTTCTATACCTGAGGCCTAACTTTTCAGAAGGCAGGTGTCAATAAAATGTTCATTGTTGATGGTAACTGGTACCTTGGACGAGTCCTTTAAATTTTCTGGGCCTCATTTTCACCTAGAAAATGATAACAATATGTAAATCTCCTTTCGGTTCTACAAGGATATATGATGATACCTATACTGCTACATAGCATTTGTTTCTCACATTTCTTGATATACATATATATATATATATGTCACATATATGGCATTTCTGTGAAGTATGGAAGCCTCTAGCCCTGGTTAGTAAACAAGGACCAATTCACATCAGGTAATTTTGTCCTTAGGACTGATGGAAATTTTCAGAAAATGAAAAGTCTAACACTCAGCCAGGTGAGCTCCCGGTTCAATAAAGACAAAAGTAAATGCTCACAAAGCAACTCATAAGAGCAGGTAAGTTTTTAAAACAGATGAGAACTTGCTACCTATTTTTTTTTTTGCCAGCAGCGTTATATTTTCGCAGCATCTTGCCTCAGTCCCTCGCGTGGATTATCTCCACGCTAACAGCAAAGCTTGCAAACCCCAGCGCCTCAAAGGAATCCTTTTCCTGTCAGTTAGTAATGATCCGAAAGGCATTAGTAGACCAATTCATTTAAAATGATCCTAACTTTTCAAAGAACCGTTTTCAAACACATAACTGATACTTTCAAGTGGAATTCTTTATATGATGTTTTCCAAGTAGGTATGTGGCCAGAACACAATTCTGATAATAGCTAAGGTAAAAGGTTTATAGGAAATTCTAAGCCAGGTTTTGAAGGATGAGAGGAAACAGAACCTCTTTAAATGTTTATGCTATCTCCTTTTTCCATTCCCATTCTTTGGTCCTAGTCCATGACACCTGCTAACTCCTGCTATCTGCTCTGTCTCTTTGCCCCTTTCCCTGACT
>NW_011889398.1:98704-103872 GCF_000151845.1 Pteropus vampyrus
GCTATCTCCTTTTTCCATTCCCATTCTTTGGTCCTAGTCCATGACACCTGCTAACTCCTGCTATCTGCTCTGTCTCTTTGCCCCTTTCCCTGACTCCTACATCTCCCTACACCTTACTCTTAGAACTGTTTGGGAAATCACGAGGTTAAGTCTGGTGCCCGGAACTGGAGGTCTTGCCCTGTCCCCTGTTAAATCTCCAAATAAAGTCAAGGGCCACGGGCCATTTTCTCTTCCATTGTCCCCCACTCCACCTCCACCAGTTCTCCGTGATCAAGACTAAGACAGCAGACACGAGGGTGGCAGGAAGGGTGGGCAGAGTCATTTACTCGAAGGAAAAGTAAGCTCATTAAAGCCAACTCGATCAATTCTATGTCACTATTGACAAAAGTTTTCATTCCAGGCTTACTTCCCAGGGCCTATTCTGGCCTCCAATGCTCACACCTGCCCTCACAATCTTTCCGAATATATTAAATGTATACTAAGAAAGAAAAACATTTTATCAAGACTTTGAATAAAGATAACAAAAAATCAGTTACAAATTGAAGTTCAGAAATGCATTTTTGAATTACAAATGGATTGAGATTATTCACTTCAAAACGGTCCACGATGATGCCCTTCAGAACCCCAAGCAGAAATCGAGACCTGATGTATTAGGTTCGCCCACACGATATTGCCAATATTTGACTACTTCTACCTATAAAATTACAATTTCAGACTGTTCAACTCTATTTCTTCTTGGAGGGGGACGGAAGAGCTTCTGTGAGGCCAAAACATATTGGGACTATATGTTCCAAAAGTAAAAGCTTCAAAATATTCTGAGATACAATCTGGTCTCATCAAAAAAAGAAAGAAAGAAAGAAAGATATCGTTAAAAACACATGTACGTGGTATATGTGTGTGTAGGTATGTGTGTATTAGGCCAGAGAATTCCTGGTTCTCAGCGGTGTTTACCAAGTGAGCAGATGGGCTGCTTTTTCTCAACACCAACCTCCCGTCTCCGAAGAAGGCGCCAAGACCTTGATGACAGTAGCAGAATTTGCTAGCCAGGGAAATGAGTCTAGTCACAGGAGCACACTGACTCAAAGGCCATCAGGACTGACTCCCAGGAGTTTCCTCAGCGGGATGACACCGCCGATCAATCCCCTTTGCGTCTCAGGAACGTCTGCTGCTCTCATCTCCGGCAGGAAGTTGGTCCTCACTGCTCTCGCCACTTACGTGCATTTTTATACAATGTTCAGGCTGACGGTTTCCTTATGAGCTTTATTTTTCCTGGGGCCACTATAAGGCTCGTAATTAAACTCACAGTTCACCAATGCAAAAGACTGTATCTTTTTATTCATTAAGTAACCATTTAGTCACTAATAGTTACTAAACGCTCATTCCGTGTGAGTTACTGTGGCAAGCCCCGCAAGAGACACAAAGATAAAAGAGACTATCCACCTTCAAGGAGCTTACGGTGTACTGGAAGAGGCATGTCATGGGCGCAGATAAACTAAAATACAAGAATATACAAGTACCAATAAAGACAGGATTCAGAAGCGGGAAAGATCATACCTGTTGGGAGAAAAAAGAATCAAGAAAGTTTTCACGGAAGATATGGTATAAACTAGGACTTTGATGGGTAGGCATTTTTTAACAGGCAAGTGGGGACGGCAGTGGAGGAAAACAGGCTGAAAAATGAGATGATTAAATGAACTAGATCTCCATGCAGACACATATGAAAAACAGTGTTGGGAGAAAAAACTGTAAAAGGATACATATGGTATGATTCTATGTATGTAAGATTTGAAAACAAAGTTACGTGTTGTGTATACATGTGTGTGTGCGTATTTTTTTAAAAGCATATAACATGAAATAGAATGATACACACCAAATCAGGCCAGAAGCCATTTCCCAAGAAAGAAGAGGGAGGAAATGATGCTGAGTAGGGCTTTAGCTAGACCTAACAGTTTACGTCGTAAAGTGAGCAAGATATCTAAAACGAATATGACAAAATGCTAATATCCATTAAATTCTGGCTGTGGGCACAAGATTGTATTAGGGTTTCTTTCCCTGAACTTTTCTAAATATTTAAAGTTTCTCATTATACAAAATGTTTACATTAAGAAAGGGCCAGGTGACTGGAAGAACAGTGGAGTCATTAACATAAAAATAACGGTCAGGGGCGGGATGGTTCCTTCATCTCCCTCACAAGTTATACTCCAAAAGCGCCCAGAAGAGGGTGGGGCGGGGCTGACAGACAGGAAGGAAGCTGATACGGCCATGCTAAATCAGATATCTGCGGGGAAAGAGAGCCACCTTCCCACATAACATAAATACCGGTGTAACCAAGTCATCTATCTCCCCCAAAACGAAGCCAAGGAAACTACCAGCTACATAGAAATTCAGATAAAGACTCACTGTGAGGAGCTCACAAACGAAAACAAAATGTACCCTTGCCCACTTGGGAAAGAATTAAGAATTGGCAGCTCTGCTGAAGTGGACAGTTTTCAAGCCAAGGCCCTTCGCTGGGAAGATGTTGACAGGGCCCAGAGGAAAGGGGAGAGAAATCACAACTCGAGTTTTGAGGAAAACTTATCAATGGAAGGTACCCGTCCTACATGCCCTCGTGTCCCAACTTTCCCCAGGGGAATCTAGGGACCGCTGAGATGTCTTATAGCCTGTTTTTCTGTTCTTCTCCAGCGAAAAATGACTAAAACACAAAATCCAAACTCACTTAGCACTTTAAACCCAAACAATTTTCCTTCACAAAAATCCGATGTAATTAAAAACACATAGATTTTGAATCCAAAGATAATGACATATCTTGTTTTATTAGATATCCTTTTTGTCAGTGCCCAATTTATTTATAGCCTATTTACCAAAGATTCGCTGGCACAATTTAAAACTAAATTTAAAAGAAAACAATTTGAAGGCAACTTAGCAGACGAGAGAAAGACGTCTGTACATTCAAAACAAATACCTTGACATTTTCTACATCTGAGTCATGACAGCTGAATAACCTAACATCCTCTCCACTCCACTCCGGGGCACCCAACTGCCTAAGGTCAAACGTCCCTATTGCCCAAGGTCCTCCCAGGGCAGATCTTCCCCCTTCGGCCCTGAGAAGATGCCACCGCTCACACTGGACGGGTCAAAAGGACAAGAGAAGGACAGAAATCCCTCTGTCTCGAATGTAACGAACACTGAGGGAATCGGAGAGATGAACTAGATAGAGGTTATTCATCACCTACCACATCACAGGCACCGAAGACTTTATTCCAGACCAAGTCATCGCTGGACCACTTCTGTGATCCTGAGCAAATCTCAGGCTTTCCATTTGAAAATGAACGAGGGAGACCAAGAAAGCTTAACGGTCCCCCTAGTTCTTTGATCCCACGATTCTACAAACATGAACCCTCAACGAAAACTGTGTTACTGGCTAAGCATAATACAGTTATTTTAAAAGCCTTCGCTTTGTTCCTTTCCAATCTGCCCTAGACACCACCGACAACATCATCTTTCTAGAACATGAAATTTACTTTATCACCCCATGTGGTTCACTGTTTACTCCAGCACAAGATAAGGCTGTCCGTGATCGGCCTTACCTGCCTCCCCAGCCTCGTGCCTGCCTCCGACCCTGTCCTCCAGCCACGAGAATCACCTCCAAGTTACCTGAAGAAGTCGGGCTGTTTCCTTCCATTAAGTTTTTGTTCACGCCGCTTTCTCGGCCTGGCGCGTACTTCTCCCCGTCATTTGTGGGGTACGCCTTGAACTCTTCTTGCAAGACTCAGCTCCAGTGCCATCTCCTCTGGGAGGCGCTTTCCAACCTCTGCATGCCCAAGGCAGAGCTGACCCGGAGGCTCCCCCTTTCCCTCGCTACATACTTCTGTCGCAGCATCTACCACGCTTCACGCCACCCAGATGACACATCCGTCTCCTCCCACCAGACCCATCAGTTCCTGTAAGCAGGGACCCTGCCTGGATCATGTGCTTCCTCAGAGCCTAAGACAATGCTTACCAGATGACACATTCAAGAGATATTTGATGGAGCAGGGAGTGGAGGAACAGAAAACAGGAGAGGAGAAGGAAGAATCAGTTATGATGGCCTGAAGAGCGAAAACAGTGAGTGGCCATCAGTACCGTCCTCGGCCTTCTGTTCTTCCCATAACCTTCAGTCTTGCGAGACCTTATTCGATCTCTTGGCTACAGCTACCACCTCTGCGCCGAGCACCTGCCTAAGCGGTACGCCCACCTCCAGGCCAGCGTCGGGCTCACACCTAACGACTGGAACAGCTCTCAAATGGACACCGCCTTGTTACTTTAAATCCAACACATCTCAGACTGAACTCAACATATGCCCCTAAAAAATGACGGAAACTTCCCAACTTTATCTCAGGCAACGTCCCAGGAACGCAGGTTTAAAACGTCATAGTCATCCCTGATGAATCACTCCTTCATCCGCCACATCCAGGGCTCAGTGATTTCGATTCTTCCGTAATCTTTTTCGCTCCTCCTTCTCCTTACTCCACTCTCCACACCCCGGATGCCAACCTCCCCTCCTTCTCAGCCAACCTTGTTTCTGTTCTTCCCATAAGGATGACTATCACCATATCATTAATCTAATCAAGAATTCTGTGGTTCGCAATTTTCTGTCATTTAAAATCCAAACATATAAATCTAGCGTTTAAGACCCCCCTACAGACATAGCTCCAAACCAAGCTACAATTCATGGCCACTTGGGTCACCCTCCCCGCTGCCCCGAGAACATCCCCAGTACGTTCCTAGTCCAGGCTTTTGCTGGATCGCTCTCAGATCCAAAATGAAATGTCTTTTTTCTGTTATTTTCTTCATCTCTTGTACCTAATGCAATATTATTTATTTTTTAAAATCTGGAATAAGTTACATTTCCTCTGTGACATCATTCATAACTACCTGAGTTCTCTTCTCCCAAAATACCTAAGGTATAAGGTCTGTACTATGCAATCGATAATATACTTTCACATTATAAAATTTTACTTTTCTGGCATAATAGAGGCTCAATAGGTATTCATTCCTTCTAATCTGTCTTATTCCCAACTGGACTGTAAACTCTTCAAGGGCACAAAATCGTCATTTTATCTAATCCTCCAGAGCACCCTGCACAGAACTAAACTCAGAGCAGGTCACTAAAAATAATAGTTTAAGTA
>NW_011889398.1:105632-131394 GCF_000151845.1 Pteropus vampyrus
GAATTGTTCATGATAAAACTCCTCTGCAACTTCATTCCAGTTACACAGATTTTAATTCTCTGAATTTATCAGGGGCTATGGAGAAGATTCCACGGTCTGCCACTCCCACAGGAAAGATGCTGCTGAAGTCGAACTTTGAAACATGGTCTCGGGAGTACTCCCTTGATGGGATGGATGTGCGGGGTGAGGAGGGATGCTCCCTGATGACGCCCTCTGCCAATATCCCTAGTGTGCCTGAGACATTCAGGAGACATTCTAAAACTTTATAAAGTGGCATCCGGTGCCCCCCATACCAACCTGAAAACTTATTTTCAGTCCTGACTTATTCCATCATAATTCACTTGGTTACACACATTGAATCTCAAAATTCCAAGCAAAGCCTTCTGAGAACTGGGAATAGAGGTGGGCCATTGGGTTGCCCTACACGTATTCCTGGGTTTAGTCAACCCTTTCAATCCCCACCTCCACCCCCAAGGAATAACATATGTAGTTCGACTAGGGAAAGTTGCTAACTACAAAAATAAACAGAATTCACCAGACACCATCACTAACATTGCCACCAACCAACTCACAAACTGAAACAATTATTGGTAGTCAACAGACTCCGGGAGGGTGTGTGTGATCGTTTTAAGATCAGATTCTACTCTCCAAATTAAATCTTTTTCAGTAGGGATCCCAAAAGAAGAGATTTAAGGAAATAAAAGTTCAGGGAAATTTCCAAGTCATCGATGAGATAACTCCACCAAGTCCAGCTAACAGTTGGCATTCAGTACGGGTCAGCCAGCCTTATACAAGTCCACGGATAGCCCTTTTGGCAAAGTTTACTTTTTTTTTTTTTTTCCCCACAAGGGGGTCTTTAGCATTAAATAAAAGGAATAAGTCAAATTAGGCAACAACAACAACAAAAAAATAGTAGCAGTTTGGGAATGATCTTCCTTGCATCTTTCCTTCCTGCTTGATCTGTAATGTCAATAGCGGCTATCTATTCGATTCTAAATTATTCATGTTAATGGATAATTATCAGCAGAAAGGTGCTGATGATCCGAAATGGAAAAAATGGAAAAATAACCGATTTCAGTTTTGGAATATCTTTTCAGCATATTTACCTTCTCAATCATTCCTAGCATGAGCTAATATTTGTATTCATTTGCAATCCCTAAGTACATAGTAACTGGCCACTTACTCAGGGCGGTACTCTGAGATGTGCCCAGGAGCCAGTGGAAACAAGAACAGATCTGGTATTCAGACTCCAGATGAGCAACATCAATTTCATTTATTTTACAGTTCGGTTCAGCCTTCGAGATATCAATAGACGAGCACAGCAGGATGGCTACTAAACCTTACAAGAACTGCTCAAAAAACAATGAGGACAAAGAGTATAATTGTTTGCCCATAATGTATTCATTTGTAAATTATGCAAAGCAAATGTTTAATTACAAGTCTGATTCTCCCTAGCCACCCGCTGAAGTCCTTGCACCCCGTGAAGAATGCTATCTCGTTCGTCAGGAAGGAAATTTTTTAAGTTATATAATATAGAAAATATTTTCAAAAGATTTCGAATTAGCTACCTTTTGGGACTAGCCTTACCAACACCTCTTCTGTCTACTTTGTCCTTTCTCATCTTACAAATAGGTCCCGAAAGACAAAGGGATCCAGCCTCCTCAAAGATCTCCTACATATACAGTATGAGAAGCCAAAGCCTGAAAAATGACCAGCGTTCGATTCTTCCAAAAAGCATTCTACATACGGACTTACAAAATGATACGGAAAATGAACGTCAAAGCACCGCTAACTAGCTTTTACATTCATGAAAACAGTCCCTAAAGAGTTTGGGGAGAATCCCGCACATAAAATTTCACCAATCAGCTTCTTTTAACTTAATGTTTATCTCTTGTATCGTGCCCAGAGGAGCCACCTACGTCAGACAGACTACCTAGACAGAGAGGGAGAGAGCGAAAAAGAGAGTGGAAGGGAGGAGAGAGAGACTCAGAGCGCTCGCTGGTCCTTGTGAGCCGACAGGCTAAAAATACGCCGGCCCGGTAAACAAATCCCATTCCATCCCGACCCAAGCCACACCGTTAACCTAGTAATTATGAGAAGGGGAGTGAGATCACGCAGCCCCCGGCTTACTCATCAGCAGCTTCTAAAGTTTCCATCGGCTCACGGCAACTTTTCTTTCTCCTGAAGTTCACCAGCCTCCCCTAGAATCTCGCACACGCACACACACGCGCGCACAGACACACACACGCGCGCGCACGCACACGCACACTTTTCCTCTCCCTTCCTCCATGAGTGGACGCACCTCCGTTCGGCTACCGATCAGGGAGAACGAGCTCGCTGTCTTTTCATGTTACTATTTTATATCGGGACTTTCAAGTGAACTTTATCCTGCTACGGGGCAGGAGCTCCGCCGCCCCTCCCCGACGGTGTCGCCGACGAGCGGGGACCGGCCGCACCGCCCCGCGCCCCCGGGACGGAGGCCGCGGACGGGGAGGGGGCCGGGAGCGCGGGCCGCAGGTGGGAGGGAGGAGTCCCCGGGAGAAGGTCGGGACGAAGCAGCGGACAGCGAGTGCCAGGCGCCGTGCGGAGAGGCGAGGGCCACGGGTGAACCGTAACCAGAAAGGAGAAGGGGGACAGTGGCGATGAGAGAGAGGGTCGCAGTGTGGGGGGCTCAGAGGCGGCGGGGGCGGGGGCGGGCGGGCGCGCGGTGACAGGGCGGGGGGCTCCGTTACCCTCGCGGCTCCCGGGGCAAGGCCCTAGGCCGGGGCGGAGCGCGGGGCCCGGCCGCCTCTCCTCATTCCTCCGCTGTGACCCCGGGGTCCGGCCGGCCCCTCCCCCGACGACGGCGGAGGCGGAGGCGGTGGCGGAGTCTGCGGCCGCGGCTGCTGCTCCGCGCAGGATCAGGAACTGGAGCCAGGCGGGACTGATCCGGAGTGGCTTCCCCCAGTGGCCTTTTGCCTGCTCCACAGCCGGTCGCCACTCCGACTCTGGAGGCTGGGTCGGGATCGGTGGTTTTCGGCCGTCCGGCCGGAAACAGGCGCCAGTTTCCGGCCGGAGCGGGTTGGCGGTGACACCCAGGCCGCCCCGGGCCTCCTCCCGCCCCGCCCCGCCCCGCCCCGCCCCGCGGCGGCCCCGCCTCGCGCGCCGCTCCCCGGGCCGCGGCCAGTTTGGCGCCTGCCCCGCGCGTGACCCCTTGTTTTCCTGGCCCGTGTTCCCAAAGCCCCTGGTCTGGAGAGTTCTTGAACCTGAACTGCAGGGAGGCCGGAGACACTCCTGAGGTTTCCAGGGAGACTCAGTTGTCACAGTCCTTTGGGAAGAACCAGAAAGAGGCGGGGTCGTTCTGGAAAGGTGAGAGGGATGAAAATACTTTAGAATGAGAAGACTGAAATTCCAGTTACTCCACTCAGTCATTCTGAGCTGACCAGAGGAAAATTCTAGATCAGTCCCTGCCCAGTCACGCACTGTCCGTCCTTCGCTACGCCCTTCATGAATCGAACCTCTCTCCTCTAAACACCCAATATTTCTTGACGTGCACAATGATGATGCCGTATTGACATGCCTGCCTTAGACTGTTAGCACAATCAAAAAAAGTTAGGTGGCATTTTTTTCTGGTCATGCCTTCGAACAGCATTACAGCATAATTCAAATAGTCATTGAGTCCCTACTATGTGCAAGGAACCGTGCTCATTGACTCTGGGGACACAAAAATGAACAAGACATAATACAGGCATCAAGGATTTTACACTCCAGTAAGATACATAAAACTATATAAGGCAGAACTCACACGTGTGTTTTGTGAGTTACACTGGCTATGAGAACATAAGCTTGCCTGGCACATAGCAGACCTTCCCTATTTGTTGAATGAATAAATAAACAGAGAATGTGAACTGTTTCACATGAGAAGTGCCCTTTAAGAAATACCTCTTATGTCAAGCGCAAATGGGGACAGTCCCTTCTATAATCTGGCCAAAGGAATCCTAAATTTTCATTCAGATTCTTAACATTGTGGCACCTAGTCTGCACATTTAAAATGTTTGTCTAAATTGTGCCTCTTAGGTCTATTTAAAAACAAACATCACAAAGTCAACTTTTCTGTCCGCTCGCTACTTTGTGAAGTCCTCAGTTTCAAAATAAAGGTGGAGCTTAGACATTTTAGAATTATCCAGCTCAAAACTAGAAAATCGACACCTGAAACAGGAACTTCCTAGACAGCTATATCTCTTGGGGCTACCGTGGGCTCAGAGTTGAGGTTTTAGGGCTGGGCCTAGCACCATACCGAGGCCGAGCAGGTCAGAGTGCCTTGTGTGAGGCACACCCAGCACCAAAAAGACAGATTGGCCAACAGAACCATTTGGCCTGGGTTTCAAGCATGTAGGGACTACAAATTTTGGCTACAGTTCAGTGGCAAATTTGAGGAAGAGAGTGGGTGAGACTTGGTCATTTAAGTTGATTCTAACTGAACTCCATTGGCCACACCCACCCCTTGCTAGCTAAGTCTGAGGTCGGAGGACCGATCCACAGATGAGAAGCCTCAAAAATCTCAAGCCATCTTGTTTCACCAAGGCACTCCCAGGACCACGTCATGCCTATCTGTTAACTATGTCTTTCTAGTGTTAACTCCACACCACAGACTTACTAGGGCCAGGTATGGAGTTCAAAGGCACATTCCACCCTCAGGACAAGACAGACTTTTGCTTTTAGCAGTGACCACAAAAACTTTCCAAATTTGAAAGCTGGGCCAAGTTGCTGATCAAATTCATTTAAGCGACCGCACTTTACAGGCTTGCCTGGAAATTTAGGGGCCAGGAAGTGATGGGGTTGCAGTTGCTTTGTGCCTGTTTCTTGCTCTGACCGTCCATCACTCATTGTTGTTTGTGCAATTGCTCAATGGGCTGCTTGTTTTGGGTCAGCCTAGGCTGTGTGGGTAGCAGTGTGGTCAGCCAGGCTGGGAGCCAGGCCACCTGGGTTCTGGTCCCAGCTCAGCCAGCCTCTTATCCATTAAGTGACTCCCTCCCTATTCCTATTTCAATTTCTTTGCCTAGAAACTGGAGACCTCTTCTCTAGTGATGTGCAGCCATTTGGGCTGTCACTATGCTAAATGCTTAGAAGCAGCTGTCCGATGTCATCGGCAGCAGCCCGAAAACAGCTGATTAATTATTATTATTATTATCATCATCATCATCATCATCATCATCATCATCATTATTATTATAGCTGCCTGGTAGAAGAATAGCAAGGAAATAAAGGAAAAGCAGAGAAAATCCTGCGTACCCAAGACCACACACCCTCATCTGCCATTCAGTACAAAGCTCTCTTCCTCCCTAAAGGCTTGTTTTTGTTTATTCCATTTAGCGATTCTAAGGGCTGCAGCGGAGCTCCCTGAGCTTTCGCTTCACTTTTAGCAAGAACAGAAAAAAACAGAGCTTTTCATTTCACAAGAGAAACTAAATGGAGAGATTATTTCAACATGGGACTAAAGGAGTGGGGGGAAATGTTCAGAGAAAGCCGCTTTGCAGCTAACCAGGAAAAAAAACAACCAGCAATTGTTTGCATTTATATGCTTTTGTGGTGGAAAAGAAAACCAAACCAAAATAACTTCCTTTCCATTGCCACCACTATAATTTAGACCAGTGGTTCTCTGGAGTTTTAAAAACTACGTACTGTATGACCCTAGGAACCTCAGACTCACTCACTCAGAATTCTTGGGACCGAGGGCCATGAATCCATATATTTTTAAAATAGCCACGGTTCCCTTTTTGTATTGAGGTATAATTGACATATAACATTATATTCTTTTCAGGCGTACAACATAGCGATTTACTATTACATTGCAAAATGATCACCACCATAAATCTAGTTACCATCCATCACCATAGTTACAAATATTTTTTCCTGTGATGAGAACTTTTTAAGATATACTTTCTTAGCAACTTGCAAACATACAATACGGTATTATTAACTACAGTCACTGCGCTGTACATTACATCCCCATGCCTTATTCATTTTATGACTGCAAGTTTGTACCTTTAAACCATGGTCACCCATTTTGCCCACCGCCCCCTCTGGAAACCACCAGTCTGTTCTCTATAGCAACGAGCTTGGCTGTTTGTTTGTTTGTTTAGATTCCACATATAAGTGAGATCATACGGTATTTGTCTTTCTCCGTCTGACTTTTATTTCACTTGGCATAATACCCCCTAGGTCCATCCATCTTGTCGCAAATGGCGAGATTCTATCTCTTCGTATGGCTGAGAAATATTCCATTTTATATACATACCACATCTTCTTTATCCAGTCATCCACTGATGGACACAGGTTGTTTCCAAACCTTGGCTATTGTAAATAATGCTGCAATGAATATATCTTTTAAACCAGTGTTTTTGTTTTCTTTGGATAAATACCCACAGGTGGAATTGCTGGATCATATATGGTAGTTCTATTTTTAAGTTTTTGAGTAACCATACTGTTTTCTGTAGTAGCTACACCAATTTATATTTCCACCGACAGTCCACGAGAGTTCCCTTTTCTCCGCATCCTCACCAACTCCTATTATTCCTTGCCTTTTTGATAATAGCTATTCTAACAGGTATGAGGTGATACCTCATTGTGGTTTTGATTTGCATTTTCCTGATGACTGGTGATGTTGAGCTTCTTTCCATGTGCTTGTTGGCCATACGTGTGTCTTCTTTGGGAAAATGTCTATTCAGGTCCTCTGCCCATTTTCTAATCAGATTTTTATTTTTGCTGTTGGGTTCTATGAGTTCCTTATATATTTTGGATATTAGCCCCTTATCAACTTGTGATTTGCAAATATTTGAATATTTTCTTCCGTTCGGCAGGTTGCATTTTCATTGCGTTGATGATTTCCTTTGCTGTGTTGAAGCTTTTTAGTTTGATGTGGTTCTACTTGCTTATTTTTCTTTTGTTGCTTGCTTTTGGAGTCAGATGTAAAAAATCATTGCCAAAACTGATGTCAGAAAGTTTACCGCCTACGTTTTCTTCTAGGAGTTGTATGGTTCCGGGTCTTACATTCAAGCCTTTAATCCATTTGAGTTAATTTTGTATATGGTGAAAGATAGTAGTCTAGTTTCACTCTTTTGCACACGGCTGTCCAGTTTTCCCAAAACTATTTATTGAAGAGACTGTCCTTTCCCCATTGTATATTCTTGCCTTCTTTGTCATAGATTAATTGACCATAAATGCATGGATTTACTTCTGGTCTCTCCATTTTGTTCCATTGATCTACGTGTCTGTTTTTATGCCAATGCCACAGTGTTTTGATTACTATAGCTTTGTAATATAGTTTGATATTGGGGTGCGTGATGCCTCTTGCTTTGTTCTTTCCCAAGATTGCTTCGGCTATTTAGGGTCTTTTGTGACTTGGTATAAATTTTAGAAGTTTGTTCTATTTTTGTGAAAAATGCCTTTGGAATTTTGATAGGGACATACCGAATCTGTAGATTGCTTTGGGTAGTATAGACATTTTAACAATATTAATTCTTCCTATCCATGAGCACAGACTATCTTTTCATTTATTTGTATCTTCAAGTTCTTTCATCAGTATCTTAGAGTTTTCAGTGTAGAAGTCATTCACACCCTTGGTTAAATTTATTCCTAAATATTTTATTCTTTTTGATGCAACTGTAAATGTGATTGTTTTCTTAATTTCTTTTTCTGATAGTTTGTTGTTAGTGTATAGAAGCAATGCAACAGATTGTAGCATATTGCTTTTGTATCCTGCGACTTTACTCAATTTGTTTATTAGTTCTAACATTTGTGGTTCTTACAAAGTTAAACATATTCCCACCCTATGACCCAGCAGTTCCACTCCAAGGTATTTAACCAAAAGAAATTAAAACATATGTCTATAAAAAGCTTATACATGAATGTTCACAGCAGCTTTATTCATAATAGGCCAAAACTGGAAACATCTCAATGTCTATCAATGGAAAAATAGACAAATACTTTGATCAAAAAATGAAATACAAATTTTAAAAGCGAACTCCCTTTAAACACAACAGCATAGATTTATCTCAAAATCATTCGTTGAGCAAAAGAAACCATTATTATAGAATTCAAGAACAGGCAAAAGTAATCTTGATGATAGAAATCAAACTGTGCCTATTAGGAACGTGGGGATTGAATAGAAAGGGGGCACAAGGGAAATTTCTGGGGTGATGGAAATGTCCTATATCTTGATAGGGTAGTCACAGCCACATGTACTTCAAGTTGTGTACTTAAGATCTGTGTGTTTCACTGTGTGACTTTTACCTCAATTAAAAACATAGAAAACAAATATCCTGGGTTCGTTCATAACAGTAACTAAGTTATAAACTTCCACTTATTTGTGGATTTCCTTATTGATATTTGCTTAATCCATTAGACTATGAAGCTCCATGAGATAAGTTCATCATTTTATCTATAGCACCCAGCATAGTGCCTGACCCGTGGCAGTCGCTCATTAAATATGTATTTAACGAATAAATGAATGACTTGGCAGTTGAGAACCATTGCTCTGATAGCGCATAGCACACTCATAATGGAGTCACATCCAGATTCATAATAGTATAACTGGGTCTCTCTTTTCCGGGTCTCTATCTCTCTGCCAACCATTGCTAGATTACGGTTCCTAAAATATTTCATTGATATTTTCTCTCTTTTCAAAAGCCGTAGCAGCATGTCGATTACTTAACTGATGTCCATCCTTCTTCTTCTTTCTTGCTTATAGAACCCCAGTTCTGTTCAATCAGCCACCTTTCTCCGTGCGACTGGTCTTCAGGGGAGAGGGGGAGGGAGATGGCTGAAACGATGATGGAGCAAAGCCAGTCGCAGAGTTCCATTCCCCTCGCCAGTGCTTGGTTTAGGCATGTGATCAAGTTCTCACGAATGTGACATTGGAGGAAGTCTGTGGGACTTCCTTGCTCTTACAAAGAGAAAAAGAGAAATAAATTATTCTCTTCTGCAGCTGAATGTTGCTGAATTTGAAACAGATGTTCTGATTGGAGGACAAGCTGACAGACTGAGGACGGCAAAGCAAGAAGATGGAAAGCATCTGCGTCTTGGGTGAACTGCTGAATGAGCTAACCCCGAGTGGTCCTCCTTGAAATTCTTACTGTTTAAGCCATTTTACATTTAGTTTTTCTATTATTTATAACCAAAAGCATTTCAACTAATAAAATGCCATCTACGACCCCTCGATATCTATAGGATAAAGTCAAAATTCCTTAGTTTGCCCTGTAAGATCCTATACAACCTGACCCCCCGTCTAGCCTTAACTTCAATATATGGCTTGCTAATTTCCGTCCCTACGTTTGTGTTCTGCTTTCTTTAGCACCAGTGATGTGCTGGTAAATATTAACAACCAGCTCTCCAAGAGCCAAAAGCCCTGGTTTATAGCATTTACCAACTTCCAAGGTGTAAATATTCCTAGCGATTATAAAACAGCAAGAGACAAGAGTTCAGTTACGCCATTTCCGTTCCTGCATTTCCTATAGGGTTCCTAAGATGAGGCACTAGGGGAACTCCTAAGAGAAAATCCCTGCCTCCAGGCCTATGAGCTCTAAAGATCACCGGAGGCATTTTGTTGTAAATAGGACTTATCAGCTCTCAATTATTGCAAGCGCCGGTCCCCAGGAGAGCTAGGACATTAACTAAAGGACTCTTGGCAAGATTGGGCGTGCTCCTAGTCTGGGCCTGACAAATCCCCTGGGGGTGTGAGAACGGGTTTCTAAGGCCATCAGGGGCCTGGCAACAGGTAGGTGAGGAAGAGAAGCAGGTTCCTGAGGCTTTGAAGAGAGCCAGCACTACCTTACCTGTTTGGAATGTGAGCCAGGTGAGTCAGCTTCATCTCTAGTTTATAGGTGGCACACCCTCAGCTTTGGAGGAAAAGCAAATAATTAGACTGAGAACATATTGGCTGAGACAATGGGTGGGGGGAGGGCATGGAGTGACTAAGTCACTCTGTCCCCTGACTAGGTCAGCACTGGGAGGCAGGCCAAATCCAGGCTACTGGAAACCGACAGAGCATTCAGGGGATAAAAGATGTGGGACTGCACCAAACTCTCCTGTTTTATGTGACTAATGGCCCAGGCTGGGTCTGTAGGTCCTGCACACTAAGACCGTTTTCTAAATTATAAGTGCGGCTTCTTTTCCTGCGTTAGAGACCTCTGGAGTGGAGTGACTCTAGCTAATTGGCATCTACCAGAAGCTCTCCCGTCCCTCTGACCATCGCTTTCCGGGTTACTGGACCGATGAGCATCAGGGCTGTTCCCACGTGGCTTACGGTCCGTGAACGAGCCTGCAGATCGTAGCAACTCCTCTCAGACAAGTAAACGGGTGATAGTTTTTTCAGCTGGAATAAGTCAGGAATTGAAAAGTGCCACTGTTACTTAGGTTACCTTAGGTCACACGTCCCCTAGGTTGTTAGGTACCCTTCCTGCTTTAAGAAGAGATGAAATCCTGAGGGCAGAGGAAATTGGTGGAGAAAGATCGAGAACCAGGGAAGGATCCACGGATGAGTAAAGTCCTCTAGGAGCACCCAGGACAGAAGTGTCAGACCTGGGGGACGTTTAAAAAGACAGCACTGACCACGGGAAGAGAGAGAAAGGAAGAGTGAGGGGCTGAAGAATGAGAAGTGGTAGAAGGTCACAAGTGCTCATCGGGCATGCTGCCCTGCCACAGTGTCTAGCCCTTCAGCTCCCCCCGCCCCCCTCCAGGCGTGGCTGCCTATCCCCCCCCATCCCCCGCCCCACACCCCGCCCCCGGCGCAGAGACCACGCTGAGTGGCAGCTCTGCTCTCACTCGCCAGTAAATGAATCTGAATGTCGACCCAGACTGCTTGCCTCCTTGTCCAGCCAGATTCTCTACAGGAGCAACGAAAGCTCAACAAAATGGGAATTAAAGACAGTTCAGTGAATTCCGCTGATATTTTTAAGCACCCACCCCGTGTAAGGCATGCAAAGATACAATCACTGCCCGTAAGGAGCTTTCGTGAGCGGGACCAGGCATCAGAAGTCCAAATGCTTCTCCGCTTGATACATGTCCTTCGCCTCGTCCAAGAAAAAAGGTGGAAGGCGGTGTAGACTAGAAAAGGACAATGTGGCCTCTGACTACATTTCTGCCTGGAAGAGGCTGAAAGGGCTGATTCTTACAGCCCATACGATACATTCTGTCATTGGTTTCCTGCCTCCTACGAGGCTTTCCTTTTGATCTTTAGTTTCCTTCCCCCTCCTTCTCTAGGTGAGGAGTATTTGCAGTTTCGTGAGCACCCTGTCCCTTCCTAACGCTGGGGCACAGCCCAGGGAGCCGGTGCAGCTCTGGCTTCTCCCTGTGGGGCCCCCTGGCCTCTGGGCACACACACGCCCACTCAGATGGCACCGCAGACTCAGTTCGTTACCAGGTCTCCGCTTAAAACCTCCGCTGGTTTTCTTTACTGTCTGTGTGTTGTCAATACCTCTACGCTGACTCATTCTATCCGTTTCTCCCTCCCAGTTTCCACTGCCACAATCCCAGCTCATTACCTCTGACCTGAACCGCTGTAAAATAACTGCACAACTGGTCTCTTGCCGTTAGTCTCTCTCTTCTGCTACTACCCTTTCCGCCCTGCCTAAAGCCAGGGTCTGGTCACATAATTTCCCCGCTCAAAAGCCTTCGATTGTCCTTGAAGAGAAATGTACCTACTGCTAGTAATAAAAATAATTATAAGTATGTAACATTAAATAAAGTATTATAACTATACTATTGTTATATATAACATGTATAATATGCTATGTTGATTGTTATTGTATTATAAGATACTTATAATAATATTATTGTTACTATTTTCGATGTGGTGACACTATCCATCCCCAAGAAACTAAAAGAATTCAGAGATCTTATAGATTGCTTTGAGATCATTGTGTAAACTGAGAAAGGAAATACTGTTACTTAAAATCCCAACTGACTATAGTCTGCTGCCTTTGAAAGGACATAATGTAATTAATTCCTGTAGCAAAGAAAGAATTCTTCACACTGCCTCCTCTCCCACACGGAACTGGAAGCGGGTGGTGGCCATTGCAAGCCTCTCAGGATGGAGACTGGACAGATGATCCACGATTTAGCAGGACCCATTGACACATCCTTGGATATAATAAAATAAGGAAAAAGCAAATCATAAAAGGGGAGCACCATGGAAGGGGGGTCAGAAAAATGAGTCTTTAAAGGAAGAGCAAGGGCCAAGCGGCATGACGGTATAAATCTCCTCCATTGCCTCCTGACACATACACGAATATCCCATGCGAGGAATATTTTCTGGGGAAAACGACGGTGGTTGTTTCACATTTTAGGGCCACGTGGTAGAGAACAACAGCGGCTGTTCACCGGAATCGGGGAGCAAGGGAAAGCTTGAGGCCGGGACGCCACCGGACACCCTGGAATGACGGGGCTGGCACTGTGCAGGAGAAAAGGCTAAAGGCAGTTTTATTTGAATCTCGCCGGTACCTTCGCAGAAACATGGGGTACATTTATTCCCCTTTTCACTTCCTCTCCCTGTGAGTCATACTGGGGCCCCGTGTGGTGCTCAGCACTAAATAAATACTTACGGGGAGATGGCATTGACATTCATGTTGAATTTTCCTTTCCCTGGGAATGTCTGCTCAGAGGCCTGGTCCATCAGCTTCCTGCTCCTCTGGCTGTGGCCAGCGGGCAGGGTTCCCCACTCCCCAGTGTGAATGCTGCTGGGGCCACCGCCCCTCCCTCTCCCCAGGGGCGGAATCTGCCAGAACCCTGGGAACAGCCGTATTCTGAAGGCCTTCTCCTCCTTCATGAAAACACTGTGTCTCTCCCCCGGATTTACTGCCATCCACGCTGCTTCTTCCTCCACAGGCCTCCGGTGGGTAAACTTCGCTACTAAGAAAGGTCCCAGACAATTAGTAGAGGAAACTGGAATCGAAGAGAGAAACAATGGAAGACACCATCCTGTGTCCTATTTAGTAAAACCGGTGTCTGAGCAGAACAGTAGGGAGCGTCCGCGCGTTCCGTGGGAAGACAGTGGACAAGAAAAGAGATGAGGACGAGCACGGGGCATTACTGGTAGAGGAGCAAAAGGAAAGAGTGATTTCCAGGCGACAAATCTTATCACCCTCAGGCCGGCAAGGGGCCCCTCGGCTCTGAACCCCAAACTTGAAAAGTGACCTTCCTCTGGCCACGTCTGTCCCCATTGGATGAAGAGGCTATGGAATCAGGAGGCGTGCACGGCTGGAGTCTGGGACCCCCCCCCCTTTGAGAGCGCCCCTAGGTGCCTGCAAACCTGGAATTCACAGCCTGCATATCTCCAGCCCACTTCTGGGGCCACGTGGGCCTCTTCACGGAGTCCAGATTCCCAGATTCCTGAGGGAGGATGCGGCCACCACCCGCGGAGTCCGACAATTCTAAATTTGAACCTGGCCTTCCAAGCTGTTGTAAAAATGTATTGGTCAAGGTGGAAGGATAAAACGTATTTTATCTAATGACTTGTTAGCTTTATGTATAACTTTTAAACACTTGGACATATGGTATATAGGCCTCTGTTTGTACTCTTGCCCCAGGCCCCACATATAGGGGTGTGTCTATTTAAAACAAAAAGCGCCTGGGAAGAGAGAACTATGTAATTAAGGGAAAATACGCTTCTCTGCTGTCAATTAAAAGCTTTGACTGCAAACCTGGATTTCTTTTTCCTTTAAAGCTACTGGTTTATCTAGAAATTTTTCTCTAAAGCCAAGTAGCCCCCTATCAATCAAATAATTACCTATGTCTAAAAATCACACTTTCCCCAAAAATGTTTGGTGTAACCGAATAATTATTGGCACTTATGGATTTCTTAATTTCCAGAGGAGGTGATGGTTGCTGGCTTCCTGTCCGCCTCGCGTGGCCCTGCTCTGGCCTCTGCTGGGCGCCTCCATCCCCTCCCTCTGCTTGGCCTCGGCCTCCGTCCTCCCACTAGCCAGCTTTCTAATAAAATGAAAGTAATATAGCTTTAAGTACATAATTTAAGATTTTTTTTATTCAGTAGCATATGAATTGACTCATGTATCTTTCCTTCAAAAGGAAAAAAAAGTAACAATATTTTTTAAGTGACTCGGATTTTCTCCCCTTTGGGTCATATACTTTGAGTAGGAAACATGCTCCTTTTCCCTGTATCAAATAGTGTATTGTTAAGGCTTTTGGTGTGTGATTTTTTTTCCAGTGGAGGTGAGGAGGAAGGCAGGCCAGGCTTGGGCAGGGTCCTAGAGGCTGGGGGGACATGAGGAGAGTATTTATTCACACACAGCAGCTGGGAGGGAACAAAGCTGGGCGGGGAGTGCAAAACTATATTTGGGCAGGTGTGGCAGGGGTGAAGTACTAATCTGGAGAAGCCAAATCTCGTCATCGAGTCCAAGGGGCAAATTCAGAGCCAAAAATAGGAGTGAAGGCAGAGATCAGGAACTTACTCGACTCAGATACAGTGACTAAGGCAGGTATGAGGTGAAAGGGTCCAGTGCTGCAGAGGGAAACAGACTTGAGTCCCGGGATGCCCTGTTACGGGGTGAGCGAGCATGGGCTGAGCCCAGGACAGAGTTGGGAAAAGCGGACCTGAAAGCACAGCGCCATGGAACCCAGACTCTAGTGTTCAGTGAGTACTTGTCAGATGGTGAAATCGATTTTATTAGTCAACAATATTTATGAAGAATATATGAGATTTATTACAATATGCATATTACCAGCCAACGCAGCAGCTTTCCTGAAGAGAGGCAGAAAGGAGAAAAAGGTATGAATGTGGAGATTTAAAATTCACGAACGTTAGAGACACAGTGCTTACTCTAGACGTACTCGCTACCAAATAAATACATGATTTAACCCAGGCATTTGGAAACAAGTTTCTTATCACACACACAAAGAAAAATCTAGCATCTTTCTCTTTCTCTCTTTCTGCATCCACTCCCTTTTCTTTCTCTCTCTTTCTCTCCCCACCCTCCCCGACTTTTTAAAAAAATGATTCTGCTTTCTAGTCCCAGAGTCTAGAACTCAAAATGAAAGTAACGATGAGTCAGGTCGAGTCCCACGGCCTTTACCTGTCAGAGACTGTAAAACCTCACACCTGAGTCTGAAACACCGGATCTGGCCAAGGAAGCCGCTCCAACCTTTGGGAGTTGGGACCAGCTACAGGAGCCACATCCACCTGTGCGCAGGTGAGCAGAGCGTGTCCTTCCTGCGGCTCTCAGCCCAGCAACAGGACATCGTTGGGAGCTCACTGGAGATGCAGACAATAGACTTGGGGGGATGAAGACACTATGGCCTTCTAAACGAGACCTTATCACCATCTCTCTAAAACGGGCTGCCAACCACCCACTAGCAGCAGATGGGGGTGTATCCTCTGGGCAAATCAGTCAGGAGTCACGCTCCGTTTACCTTTAATTTTATTCCACTCTGATATCTCACTGGATTCATCTTATGTCCAGTGGTATACATTTTTAAGATCCCACGAGAAAATAGACCCATCTCCAAGTGCCCTGTCACTGGAGTCCGAGGAGTCTCCTTGCTCAAAGACTAGAACACTGTATCGTTAGAGGTGGCAACTGCAGCTAAGAACGTTAGTATCCAGAAAGATTTTATTGTTTGCTGTCGTTGTTTCTCACAGTTAAGTGATAGCTGGCGTGAGGCACCAGGCACCAGAAAAGACAAGGATCTCCTCTTACCTGGCGTATGTCCTGAAAGCAGAATCAGGAAGTACTGACTTCAAATACAAAAAGGTATGGTAATCTGACCGAGGGCCAGCTTCCTGCTCCTCCTACACGTGTTAGAGGCTGAGGACAGAATTTAGCTGAGAGCAATACCATTTCCTTCCTACCCGACACATCGGTTAGTGGGCAGCGCTCGGGACTTGAAAGGCAACCACTTCTCAGTGGAGCACCACCACTCAGTATATTAACAAAAACACTTTCTGATCATTCAGCCGCACAAGGCAATGGGATGACTATTCTATTCCGCAAGTTAAATCCAGTCTCTGCTTAGTTTTTCTAAGCGCCTATGACCTATTTCAGGTCACAAACCGTAAGTCTCCTTAACAGAGGCATTTTCATTTTTGTTCTTAAGGATGAGACCGGGGCAAATACTAATGGCTGCGGTAACGGTTTTTCTGGCGGGAGCTTGTCCCTGATTATTGCCTCTGCACTCTGGGGAATAAAGGCTCTCACAGGCTTATGAGGGGACCTTAGCTTAAATAGGAAGAGAACAATAAAGAGGATAAGGGATTTGAGCAGAAGGTGATAAGGCCGAGGAACAGATGGCTTGATGGAGAACACTGAAGAGTTAAAGATACTGATTGTCTGCTGTTTCCCATGTTCTACACAAAAGCTAGAAAAATTATTTCTTGAGCTTTTAGGGCTTTAGCCTGGATGACGTTATATGACACAGATACTTAAGAATAAAAAATCTCAGTAAATACTAATAATTGCAGCCACTAATTCAGAGTGTGTTACATGCCAGGCACAGAAAGCTAAAGGATTGCTGATAATTTTCTCACCTAATCCTCTCAGAAACTCTTCTGTTAACCCTAAGTCTTCAACGAAGTTTTATAAAACACCACGACCTGGTCTGAGCTGAGTTACGGAAGGTGAAACACGTGATGGGCCTCAGGAAGGACTGAGATGGTCCCAGGATTCTCCACGGCCTTCATCATGACTTCTTTCTACATCTGAGCTTTCCTCTCTCCCAGGACAGGCTGGCTTCTCTCACCCAAGACGGAATAACAAATCCAGAGAGGACCAGAGACCAGCCTTCTCTGTCCAAGTTAGAAAATCTGGAGAAAGGGCTGTTATTGGACCATATTGGGTCAGGAAACCTTCATCGGACCAATGATTGTGGCTAGCGGATGGAGTCATATGAGAACGTGGAAGCCTCCATGGCGATCACGTGACTGAAGAAGGAGATGTGGTCAGGGGCTGTGTTCATGCTTGGGACAAAACAGCGCAGGGGAGGCAGAGCTGGGAGAGTCTGGTCTCTGGTCCGAGAGCTGCAAGGGTTCTGGAGAGCTCTGGAGCAAGAGTGGCTTTGAGTGAGGACCTCCCGGGGTTCTTCAAAGGCAGGAGGAAGGAATGGAGAAGTACATTTCCTAGAAGTTCCACACAATATATCTGCTTATATCATTGGCCAGAACTGGGTCACATGGCCATACCCAGTTGCAAAGAAAGCTCATGAATTATTTATTCTGGTTGGCCATTTGCCAAGTTAAAAAGAGAGACTCTCTTACTAAGGAAGAATGTCAGGAGGAATATTAGAACACTAGCAGTATAATCACATAAGCCATGCAATGAATATTTATTATTTTATCTGATTATAACAGCACTTATCTTCTTTAGGGAAATTTTTCTCTCCTACTGCAACCGTGCGATTTTGGAGGGACTGGCCAATAACCGTCTCTACATCCCTGGCCACAGAGATGAGCTCCTGACCCAGGTTGTTTCAAACATAGCCTCCTTGACCTCAGCGGTTAGTGCAAAGATGACACATAACCCGAACTTGACCTATAAGAGCCCCTCTCCAGGATTTCCTAACTGGATTTTTCTCAGGTTACAAGGTCATAAGGATATAAGCTCAGGGCTACTTAAGGCTATGGCGGAAATACAGTGACAGCAACTTAAAAGATTAAAGCCAACGCAGAGAAAGAAGCAAAGGCGAGAAGGGAAGAACAAGGAATGAGATTCGGGATGATCCCCAGTCACCAAGGAGAACACCTCTCCTCCCGCTCTCTCTGTGGCTTGGCTACGTGAGCCAGAACATCCCCCTTTCTTGCTTAAGTTCATTCCATTTAAGTTTCTGTACTTTGTAATTACAAATATATTTACATTAAAAAGTTTTAATTTCTAGAAAAAGCTATACTATAGGCCTATCCAATGTATGCCATTAATCATCAGATAATATGAATCGAATAACTGTATTGTATTGTATCATGAATCAAATGTATTATATTGTATCGAGTGTCCTCTGTGTGTGATAGGTTCTGGAAATATAAGATTATGTCATAATCCCTAACTTCAAGGTGCTCATCCTTTGCAGGGGAGGCAGAGAGGAAATAAATAATTAACACCATAGAGACATGTTAACAGGTAAGAAATGCACAAAGGTAGGCGTGATTAGCTCGATACTTCCAACTGCATTTACCAAAGAAGATTCCTGATAATAATTGATTGGCTACTCTACTAGTATCCCTCAGTGCTGGGAGGATAAGTGCTGAGAAAAAAGAACACTTCCCCAAAAACTCCAAATTGGAAATATTGCTTTTCTTTATTACTTCCCTATAAAATACACAAATTCTATTCTATCGTGAGAGATGCCACATAGAAAAGTAAAGAAACTTCCTCAACTAACTTGGTGAGTTCAAATTATTAAGATGATTGATTAGCCAAGACAAGAAGAATTTCTCAGTTTTAATACAGAAAAAGTACTAGGGGGAAAAAAAAAAAGCTTTCTAAAATAGCCAAAATAATATATCAATATCCAAATCACAAAACAATAATTTCAAGTTGAATTCCTTTAGGTAGGAAAATTAATTGATTAGATAGTAGGTAAAATTCAGTAATATTCATATTTTCACTAGATCATCTGTACATAACCATTCTGCTCAAGAGTTATTTGTTTAAATCACATGAGTTTGGCAAGGGTCCAGGTACAGTTGTCAGTGGTTTCCTTAATGTGACAGACACCGTGAAACTAAGCACATGGAGGCAAGCAAGCATTAGCGAGATCTAGATACACCTCCGCTTAAACTATAGTGGTTACTCCAGTTTAAATCTTAGCGAGATCTCTCGACCTAATATGAAATTTTGTGATTCCCAGGAGAACCTAGGCAAAGCCAGATTAGAAAAGGCCAGGCGAAAGAAAAATTAAGGACTGTACTGTTTTTAATGACAATAGTTATGTATTAATCTCTACTATCAGCTATTGTCAATAAATATAATAGAAAAATAATTTAATTGTTGATGAGTTAGGAAACTTGGCTTTGTATTTGTTTATGTGAATCGCTAGATCGATCGTTTTTGTCAAAATTGTAACAAGCTTAACGAGAAGCTTTCAGTGATAAGTCACCTTCTACCATGGCGTGTGGAGAGTATGACCATCCAGTCACCAACTGCTGACTGGTTAAACCCACCGCCCAGAGTTCTGACACCGGCAGGCTGTGGCGTGCCAATAATCATGTCTAAACTTGACCTGTGACTCAAGCGAGGTCATTCTCAATACTTTGAAGATTTATTTCCAGCAGATAAGTAATTACACCAAGCAACCACAGTTAGCACTTTATCACCTGAGGTTTCTTTCTATTTGCACTACCAATATTTCAAGAAGGAACTTACTAAAGATCCCAGGAGAAGGTTCAGTGGTCGAACCCAAAGCAAATCTAGGAATGCGTTTATTTGCAGCTGCCTCCAGCAGACGTTGTTCATTCTTCAGGCTCCACAGTCCCTGGGGACAAGCGATACGGTGGCAGCATTCCCCTGGCTTCCCATGTTTTATAGAGAGAGAGAAGAATCAGAGAGGTTTAGGTATCTCGTCCTAGGCTGCACAGCCAGGAAGTTGTAGTCGGTTCTCCATAGTCTACATACCCCATGTTTTTGTCTCTGAAATCGTAGAGAATAGTAATCCGTAGCCGATAACAATCTCCTACCCCTTCATCTGTCCCACCCGTCATACCCGCCACACTTGTCCTTTGACACTACAGCCATCCCATGCTCTAGCTGTCTGTCTTCTCTGAGTCCCTCTGACCTTTCTCAGCAACACTTTGCTTCAGTGGAGCCAAGGCCCCAGGGTCAAACATTGGTGCACTGGCCCCTCTCACTTGTACTGCATACTTATCCAGAAACTTCTAACCTTGGATCAGTCCATCCTGAAAGCTGGTTTCTCTCTGCATTCTAAGCACAATGAGAGAAAATTCCACCTGTGGACCGATGCCAATATAAAATATTAAATATCAAATTAAAGTTTAGAAACGTTCCTCTAATTCCTTCAGTGACTATGCCAAACTTTCACCACCATCTTCCCTGTATGACCATCACCTCGCTCCGTCTCAAAAGATAACCTAACTTGCCACTCCATAGAGAAAACTGAGCCCTTGTCGTGAGGGGGAAAGCATTTCCCTAACCTCCGCGCCCCAGCTACCTCTACGAATCCACGTGCAGCTGAACCATCCTCACTTGGGACAAAGTTCTGGATAAGAGCCTTTCCCTCTCAGCATGGTCCCTCTAGTCCAGGTTAATCCCCCAACCCCCACACTCGTCATCACGCACAGTCCCACCCGTTCTGCTTCCTCAGGGAACTCGTGTCATTCATATTTCATTTCTCTTCCGTCTCCTATATTTTCCATTTCTCTTTCTCTCCTGGATCCCTCCATGCAGCCCACATCGCCCTCACCTTAGAGCAAACAAAACAAAACTCAGCCTCACGAAACATCCATCTCCTTTAGACGACTGAGCTCCCTCACCGCCGAGCCTCCCCAAGTGGACACCACATCTCGTCTCTACTTCCCCAACTCCCATTCGCCCTTCGACCCGCTTAAATGTGGCTTCCACTCCCACTGGTTCATGGAAACAGCTCTAGCAAAGGTCACCAATGACTGCAGCATCCGCGGCTGTCACCTTGTTAATGCTTATTATTGTTTATGCACTCTTTTTTTATTGAATATTTATTTTATTTATTGAATATAATTTTCTATATGTGGTTACAGCACATTTTTCTTATTACGTTATACGGATTAAGATATTAGATTTGATTATTATCTTATACTTGTATTTCTGGTGTGAAGTGAATTTTTTCTATTTCATTTTGGAAGGTGTTGCTGGTGACGTGGAGAAACACATTATTTTTGTATGTGGATCTTGTCGCCTGCTCTGATTGGTTTCAATAGTTTGCCCATTTGTTTTCTTTTCTGTGTAGATCATCATGTCACCTTCAAATAAAGACGATTTTCTCTTTCCAGCGTGGACACCTCTTCTTGTTCTCACATTATCGCATTGGTTTGACTTGCAATAAATACTGAAGAGCAGTGACGAAGTCGTTTGTGTGGAAATGCTTCTAAAGTTGCACCGTTAAGTATAATGACTGTTTATATATTAAGAACTCTTTATCAAGAAGTTTTCTCTCTATTCCTTTTTTGCTAAGTATTTTTATTATTTATTGAGGAATGGGTGTTGAATTTTATCAAATCTGTTATCCATCTATTGAAATAATCTTCCCTTTTTAATATATTAATCTAGTGAATTATATTCATAGACTTTCTACTGTCAAACCATTCCATAAACCTGGAATAAACCCTACTTGGTCACGATGTTATTCTTTATTACATTATTAAGATTATTTGCTGATATTTAAGATTTTACACTTCTGTTCACAACTAAGAATGGCCTATAATATTCTTTTCTGGGGCTAATTTGTCTATTTTTGGTATCCTGGCTTTGCTAACTTATAAACTGAGCTGGAGCATTTTCTTTCTTTCCTACGCCTTTACACTAGGCAAGTTATAACTATTTCTCTGTCTTCAGTGTTGGAACGTAAGCTCCCTGAGGGCAGGTACTCTGTCTGCTGTCTTCCCAGTACCTAGAAGAGTACTTACTTAGCACATGGCAGGGGCTCAAAAAATTGGAGGTAAGTAAAAGTCCCTGGGGATCTAATGTGCAACATGGAGACTAGTTAACGATGCTGTATCATATACTTGGTAATTGCTGAGAGAGTAGATTTTAAATGTTTTCACTACACACACACTAAAGGTAACTACGTGAGGTGATGGAGGTGTTAACTAACTTTATCATGGTAAACATTTTGCAACATATACGTGTATTAAATCTTCACTTCGTACACCTTAAACTTACATAATGTTATATGTCAATGATACCTCAGTAAAGCTGGGAAAAAATAATAAAGATGTCTCCACTCTGACCTCTCAGGGTACAGAATATCTTTTTACCGGTAATGATCAAATTCTAGTACTCCTTTATTTCCCTCACTGTGTTACCAGCTCCTTCGACAATTTTTCACTGTGTGCTGGACTGTGCCTAGCAAGGAGGAGTCTGATGAATATGTGTTAAATGAATTGAAGTGTTCAGTGATAGGAAAGGGGGCTGTCACACCATATTTTAGATGAAGTGTGAGGCTAGGCCCAAACGGAACTCCTCTCCAGCGACAGCTGCCCACATCGCGGCCCTCAATAAACCAGTCTCGCCGTTTCTGGCGCTTCCGCCGTCCCACAGAGCCTGACCACTACTGCTGCGCTCTCCCTCCACTGCCGTAAAATTCACCTGTCCTATTTTTTATTTCCTCAGAGCCCAGGTTTCAGCCAGCAAATCAGACAAACTAATTTTCATTAACAGAGAACAGTAATTGGAGAAGCCAGAGGGAGCACATGCCTGGGCAATAAATGTGTACTTTTAATAACGCACTGTGCTTTTTCTGATTCTCAAGTACGTGTTTGCTATAGAAAATATTTTAATCACCAAAAATACATAAAGAAAATATCAGACAAATCATAAATTTGGGGTTTTAATAGAGCATGGCAGTTAAAAGTCAAGACTCTACTGCCTAAGCCTACATCCCACCTCCAGTACTTTCTAGCTGTGTGACCTTGAGCAGGTTACTTAACCTCTCTGTGCCTCAGCTTCACTATCTGAGGGGTAGTGATAGTATCTCTTACTGCTTTGAGCATTATGTGAGTTCACATACGTAAGTAAGGTGCTTAAAACAATCCCTGGCACGTAGTAAGGTCTGTGTGTTTGCTATTATTGTTTTGGCAAATATTATTCCAGATAGATGAGGCAGACCAACCCACAGACAAGAAAGAGATATATTTATAAACACACATACTTTTTAAAAATATCAGAATCATCCTTTACCTATACTTTTTTTTTATTTGCTTTTGTCACTTAAAAGCATACCATGAACTTTTCCCACATTTTAGTATTCTTTAACAGCAGATGTTCTCGAGCTGGTAAACCTGTGGGCAGAATCTGGACACTGCCTTCTGTTGGCCAGAATGGTGTTGTTTTATCATTTGAATTGTGATGGCTTCAGATGGAGCATGAACTCTCCAGTTTACCACAGTCCTCACCACTCCCTAGTGTCTTATATTCAGATCTTTGTACAGTCAGTTTACTTGCTAAGCACATGAACGCATTTGTGGTTTGTACCCCCGACATGATTTTCATTGCATATTATTTCATTCTATGACTAGGCCATACTTGACTTACGTAATTTCTATTGTTAGGCATTTATCTTGTTGTTTCTAACTATTATAAACAATGCTGTGAGGAACACCCATACACACAAAACATTTTTATATGCCTCTGTCTCTTTTCCTTAGAAAATTTTCCTCAAAATAAAAATGCTGGGTCAACATTTGACGATTTTTAAGATATTTAACACATATTGCTAAATTGCCTGACAAAAATTTGTACCACTTCACATTCTACCAGCTCATTTCTCTAAACAGTTACTGATTCTGCTATTATCACCTTTTAAACTTCTGCCCCGAAAAGGTCTACTAATCGATAATATGCATCTTTTAAACATGACCTTTTGAGGACCAATTAGTGTTTTCCTCCAGGCCCCCGACTTCGGTCTTTTCCCTGCTGTCCAGACAACTAAGTGAAATAGGTGGGGGGAGATAAGAACCTTAGCTGTGGCCTTAAATGACATCTAATGTTACACGAGTGTCTCTATGGCTCACAGAACTTACCAGTGTAAATAACAGGAGTAAGCTACAGGATATCTTTAGTCTCTCCTAACCTCTATCATTAAGGTAGAGAATTAACAATTAGTGTAATTATTATTGTAGTTGGTAGTGACAAGCAGCAGCCACACTGCACCCTTTATTATGTTCGGGCTCTGTAATAAGCACCCTGCTTTCTTCAATCCTCCCAGTAACCCATGAGAAAGTATTACTATAAGTATCACAACGGACAAAGCCAAGGGTCACACAGGTTAAAGAAACTTGGCTCAAGTTCCGTGATCATCAGTGGCAAAGCCAGACTTTAAGACTTGACTAGGCTGACTCCAAAACCACAACACTAAAATGTCTCTAAGCAATTTGTTATTAATAATAAACCTCTTTCATTTAACACTTCTAATTTCTCAAAAGGCTTCATGTACATATTTTGGTGCCGATGGTAATAAGTCTGGGACATAACGAAGAGGCATCGTACTGAGGTAGTCTGTGTATAATGATAAACAGAAAATCTCACATGTCCATTGCTATCCATTAAGGTCGTACATAACCAGCACCGTCCTTGCAGTTAGAACTTAAAAATTACTCACGTAAGCACTTTGAGTTAGATGTAGATGACAGCCCTACAGATCTCCCACACACTTAGGCTTCTCCTAGCTCCAGCGGCAATGCAATTATGGATTATGAAAGGAGTTCGGACCTACTCCAACCCATCCTCATTCAGCAAGTTTGTTCTTTTTCTGTTCTCCAGCTGACGGAGCTACTTTAAAAAAAGAAATAATTTCTGCAAACATTTGAGGCAGCGCATCCCTCTGGCTTTTAGCATAATAGGACTCTATCAGAATATTCCAGAAATCTGTTTTCCAATGCTTGAATAAAAGTGTCTGAATTTTTTAGCATAAGTTTTTTAGGTTGTTATGGCATTGGATTAGGCCAAAAATATAAATGTAGGCTTTGACTTGTCCCAAGTAGCATATTTTGAATACTGCAGTTGTATTGTTTTATATTTACTTAAATATAAAATAGGCCTTTAAGTAATGTTAATCTGAGTTAGAGTACTAATAGGTTCATTGCATAATTGATTTTAGTAGTTTTCTTGATAAGAACAACACATGATGAAATGTCATATTAAACCTCTGTGGTTCTCAATCTTTTTGGTCTCAGGAACCCTTTACATTAAAAAATTAGTGAGGACCCCAAAGAGTTTTTGATTCTGAGGGTTATAGCTGTTAATATTTACCATATTAAAATTCAAACTGAGATATTTTAAAACTATTTATTAATTCATTAAAAAAAAAACCTTTTATAACATTTTAAGAAAAATAACTATATTTTTCCAAAATACAAAATTAGTGAGAGGATGGCATCATTTTACACTTTTGCAAATCTCTTTAATGAAAAATATCTGGATTCTCTCTCATATCTGCTTCTGCATTCAATTTATTGTGCTGTCGTTTTAAAAGGTTGACATATTTAAAGAAAACCCAACCTCACACATACCTAGTTAGAAAAAGGAAGACTATTTTAATAGCCTTTTCAACTAATTGTGGATATTCTTTGACACTACACCAAAACTTGCAGAGGAGCTAACAACACCCCCACAGGACAGATGGGGACATGGAGGTTCAGGGAATCAAGCTACCCAGCTGGTGAGGGGGTAAAGCTGAGGTTGAGGCCCCAGTGGCTTCGGGTTCAAAGTCAGTGTCTTTGCAGAACATCATATTGCCTCCCCCATGACATATCTTTGCGTCCTCCGTGCTCACGTATTGTTCTCTTGCGAGACTTTACCATGTTACTATGCTCTTCGTCATTTTAATTTCTGTACTGCTAAATATTCCAAGGAGCGAAGCCACTGTTATGTAATCACTCATTGTCCCATTGCTGAAATTCTTATGATCATAAATAAAGCTATCATGAATATAAGAAAAATTTATTTTAATGGAATGATCCACAAGGGAGTAAATCCAGAAAGAAAAATTATGAAATTTAGATATGCTAAGGTGATTTTCATATCGATTAAAATCATTAACTCATCTTACTTAATAAAACAAATATCTGTCCCAC
>NW_011889398.1:131444-141280 GCF_000151845.1 Pteropus vampyrus
TATTGTTTTATATTTACTTAAATATAAAATAGGCCTTTAAGTAATGTTAATCTGAGTTAGAGTACTAATAGGTTCATTGCATAATTGATTTTAGTAGTTTTCTTGATAAGAACAACACATGATGAAATGTCATATTAAACCTCTGTGGTTCTCAATCTTTTTGGTCTCAGGAACCCTTTACATTAAAAAATTAGTGAGGACCCCAAAGAGTTTTTGATTCTGAGGGTTATAGCTGTTAATATTTACCATATTAAAATTCAAACTGAGATATTTTAAAACTATTTATTAATTCATTAAAAAAAAAACCTTTTATAACATTTTAAGAAAAATAACTATATTTTTCCAAAATACAAAATTAGTGAGAGGATGGCATCATTTTACACTTTTGCAAATCTCTTTAATGAAAAATATCTGGATTCTCTCTCATATCTGCTTCTGCATTCAATTTATTGTGCTGTCGTTTTAAAAGGTTGACATATTTAAAGAAAACCCAACCTCACACATACCTAGTTAGAAAAAGGAAGACTATTTTAATAGCCTTTTCAACTAATTGTGGATATTCTTTGACACTACACCAAAACTTGCAGAGGAGCTAACAACACCCCCACAGGACAGATGGGGACATGGAGGTTCAGGGAATCAAGCTACCCAGCTGGTGAGGGGGTAAAGCTGAGGTTGAGGCCCCAGTGGCTTCGGGTTCAAAGTCAGTGTCTTTGCAGAACATCATATTGCCTCCCCCATGACATATCTTTGCGTCCTCCGTGCTCACGTATTGTTCTCTTGCGAGACTTTACCATGTTACTATGCTCTTCGTCATTTTAATTTCTGTACTGCTAAATATTCCAAGGAGCGAAGCCACTGTTATGTAATCACTCATTTTCCCATTGCTGAAATTCTTATGATCATAAATAAAGCTATCATGAATATTAGAAAATTTATTTTAATGGAATGATCCACAAGGGAGTAAATCCAGAAAGAAAAATTATGAAATTTAGATATGCTAAGGTGATTTTCATATCGATTAAAATCATTAACTCATCTTACTTAATAAAACAAATATCTGTCCCACAACAATTTAATAACACCCACAAAACTGAAGAATCTGAGCTCATGTATGATTTGATTCATTTGATTCATTCCTAGAACTGAATTATTGATCGGGTAAGACTTAACTGAAGCAAACCTATCTTCCGTGTCCTTAAAAATCATGAGAAACTGTTCTTCCACTGTTCATATTCGTCCTACAAACACAAAATACAATAGGTAATTTTTATATGATTTAAAAAAAAACGTTATGGCTATTTTAAAGCATATATGAGAAAACAAGAAGAGCTAGCAAAAATTAAATCAGATATGGTCCAGACAACTCACCATTTTATCTAATGATCAGCTCCTAAGACAGCATGCTAACTCCCCCTGATAGGAGAGATCTCAAAATGTTCAAAAAGTCACACAAAATATCACCCTCTCCACTTTTTAAATAAAAGCTGCTCATCTTATTGCTCATTCCTTAATCTGAAAAAAAGGACTGTCTATAGACAGTGGATCAAACGCAAGTGTTTACCTTGTATAAACCCCACGAAAATAAGAATAAAGGCACTTGCCTCCAGAAACGAATAGAATGGGAGAAAAGATAACAGCAAGAAAAATTTGAAAGTTGAGTACTAAGTATTTGTTTTCGTCGACTTGACACCTTATCGCAGATTTGAGGCCTCATCATACATTTTCCTTTATTTTAGTTATAAAAAAAATTACATGAATATTTGCTAATTATGAAAAACTCAACACTCCAGGTATAATCTGGAGAATATAGAGTTTTAAACAGTTTCCTTCCCTATGACTTAAGTTCGCATCTGCTCCTCTTTTGTAAGCCAGATCACATTACTGACTCATAGTTTAGCTGTGGTTCTCTACCTCAGAATTGCTTCTAAATCAGATAGTCCCCATCCTGAGCCAAGTGAACTAAGCATAAGATTCTCTCTACATTTATCCATTTAAAATTTTACCTGTCTTGTCAGGTGCTTTAGATATCTTGGATACTAATTCTTTCAGCTACACACACACACACACACACACACACACACACACACACCCCTAAATGTATCCCACACAACTGTCTTCTAGTCTGTGGCTATCCTTCCTCAGTTTATAGTACTTTTGTTGTAGAGGTTCTTAATGTAAAGGTAGTAGAATTGATTGATATTTTTCTTTAAAGTCTCTGCTCCTTATGTTTGGTTTAAGAATTTCTTCCCTTATCTTGAATTCAAAATTTAAAGTTTTACTTTTTTTTTTTTTTTTCACATTTAGGTCTTAATTCTTTGCGCCTTATGCATTGTGTAGCTTTCTTTTGGTATTTGCTTTCTGTATCTTTTCCCATACTTTTATTTTGAAACATTGTTATTTTTAAAATAAAATCTTTCTATCATATATGTATGTTATAAACAACAGATAGCTCTTTTTTTAAAAATCTAATAAATCAACATGTTTTTAAACTAGTGAGTTTAATGCATTTATCCTGACTACTGTGATTACCGATATATTTGGGTTATTTTCTACCACCTTATTTTTTGCTCTTCAGGCTTCTTTTCCATAACATTTTTCCCCCCTCCTTCCTGCTCTCTATTGGATTGACTGGGTTTTCTTTATTCTCTCTTTCTTCCGATTTAATTTCTAAGTTATACATTTTATTTCCACCTCTAAAAAATTTTTATCTTTAATAATTTATTATGCATACCTAACTGACAAAGTCTAAAATTATGGTGTTTTATGGTTTTTGAATTTTACGTTTTGCTTAGGGAGGCTATTATCAGTTCAAGAATAAAATTATTCTTTATTTTCTTGTAGTATTTTTACCATTTTTATTGTTAATTCATCTATAATTATTTCTGAGTAGGGTTTCAAGGAGAAAATCTATCTTTATTTTCCAAATGGGTAGCTAATGGTCTCAACCTCTTATACTATCCATTTCTCTCCATTGATTTGAAATATGATCTTTATCATAGAGTACATTTCCATTTAAACATGGATTATTTCTGTACATTCTATCCTGTTCCAATCTATTTCTCTTTCCCAGTCCCAAATTATCTTACTTTTGACAGTCTAATATCTGATAGAGTAATTCCTTCCAGCTCCATCTGCTACCCATTGCTCTTTAAAAGAAAAAAAATTTTTTCTTATCTCTTTTGTCTATAACTATATCCTCTTGTCATATGTCAAGTCCCTAACCTCCCCAAAATTCCCATTGGGTTTTTGATTGAGATTATTTGAATTTAGAGTTTAATGAGAGAGACTGACATCGTTATAATGTTGAATTTTCCCTTCCAAGATATTTTCTCTTCATTCACTAAAAATGTTTTAAATTGTCTTTCAGGAAATACAATTTTTTCATATAACTCTTATACACTTCTCGTTGGGTTTATACTTTTGTTATTCTTACAAATGAGATTTTTCCCTCCCATAACATGTTTTCATTAGTTATTGCTGGCATTCAGGAAGAAGTTAATTTTGTTTATCTTATATCGAGCCATTTTATTGCAGTCTCTTATTAATTCTAATTATTGTTTCATCTGTTGTCTTAGATTATCTAAATAGCCAATCCTATTGCTTGCATATGATTTTTGTCTCCTCCCTTCCAGTATTTAGCCCTTTAATTTCCTTTACTTTGGCTAAGACCTCTAGAACACTGTCGAATAGAAGCATTCTTGTCTTATCCAGGAAAAGGCTTCTAATATTTCATAATAAATTATGGTGTTCAATTAAGTTTTTAAATAGATGGCCCACATCAAATTAAGGCAATTTCCTTTTCCTAGCTTACACTAGCTTTTATCAGGAACAGGAGTTGAACTTTATCCAAAGTTTTTTCAGCATCTTACAAGATTATCTTTTTATTCTTTGTTCTTTCCGTATAACGAACATATTCCCCAACGTCAATCACACTTACATTACTGGAATTAAACTACTTGGTTAATTCAATTCATTTAAGTCAACAAAAATTTATGTCCCTAATATATGTCAAGCACTTTTCTGGGCACGCGGCATGACTAGAAAACTCACAATGATTCCTCACAGAGCGTATAGTATGGCAGATGTCTAGGATCTATTTTTCTTTTAACCCATTGCTGAATTTAAAGTGCTAATATGCGACTTAGTATTTTTATAGTTATAAGTGAGATTGATTTAAGCTCTTCTTTTTTGTGCTGTACTTTTTGTTTTCCTTGTCCAGATTAGATTAACCGTATAGAAATATATTGCAAGTGTTTCATTATTTCTCATACTTTAGAATGTCTAAGTAACGAATAAATTGATCTCTCCTTAAAGGTTTTCAATAACTTGCTCATAAAATCACCTAGGCCTTGGGTCTTTTATTTTCCTTTAGAAATTTTTTTTATTGTGGAGGGAAAAAATAACATGAAATTGACCACCTCACCATCTTTATGTGTACAGTTCAGTGGAGTAAAGTATATTCACGTTGCTGTGCTCTCTTCCTTTTTGAATACATTTCTTTTACTACCTTTTCAATTGCTTCTATGGTTATTGGGCTATTCAATTCTCTACCTCTTTTTGAGTCCATTTTGGTTTGTATTTCCCTAGAAATTCTTCTGTTTCAATAGATTTTAAATTTATTGCTGTAAAGTGGTACACAATATCCCTATGCTGTTCAAGTCTTCGCTATTTCTGTGATTGTGTCCCTTTTTCATCCCCAGTGTAGTTTTTCTATTTTCTCTCCTTCTCTATCTTTCTTTCTCTTTATTTCAGACTTGCCCAAGATGTGTCTGTTTTATTGGTATTTCAAAGAATCAGTTTTTAGATATACTAATCAAGTATACTTTTGATTGTTTTTGATTTCATTATCTCTTTGCATTTCATCCTTCTGTCTTTGGGGTTATTGTTGATGTTCTTTGTCTAGCTTATTGAGTTTAATGTTTGTTCATTGATTTTCAATCTTTCGTGTTTTCTAAGTGCATTCCTAAAGCTATGTTTTAATACTACTTTCTGTATGCTATAGGTTTTGCTATGCAATGTTCTCAGTCTTGTCTTTAATTTCAATTTTGATTTTCTTTCTACCCAAAGGGTATTTGCAAGAGTTCTTTTTACCTTAGAAGCAGATAGTTATTTTTTTAGCTACTTGTTAGCTGAATATATTATTTTCTTCCACATCTCCTCCCCTCACACTTATTTCCGCCCAGAGAACCAGTCCCCTACTCCAGGGCAGACCACCCCTAAGATCGGCCCCATCCGCTGGGCTAAAGATCAACATGCCCTCTCCAGTCTGTGGTCCCTGACATTCATTTCACCCTGCTCTGCCTTTTAAGGGTCATTTCACACATTTGTCTTTCCCACCGGCTGAGGCCCTTTGGTGAGGAACTCAGAGATTTGTTAGTACTATATGTTGAAACAATATTTCTCAAAGGGAGATCCTGAAACCTTTCACATCCGAATTACCAAGTGGTACTAATTAAAAATACGGCTTCCAGAGCCCTACCTCAGAGCTATTAAGTCAGAAACTCTGGGGGTGGGGTCCAGGAATCTCCATTTTTAACAAGCACCAAGGTGAGTTTATTCCAGCACACTGAAGTCTGACAGCTATTGCTCTACACGATACCCTGATAAGCTTCAGTAAGTACAGAGAGAGCCGACTAGGTAGGAAGGTCTTAGGAACCATATTACATAAATAATATAAACAACCTAGACAACCTAGAAAAAGACTTGGAGAACATAAGAGATGCCACTCATATGAAAGATACTTCAAATTTATTCCACATAGCTTTTAGAGGGTAAGTCTGATGGGCAAAAATTAGAAGGAGACAAATTTTGGCTCTAACATAAGGAATATATTTCTAGCAATTTGAACTCTTCAAAAATGGAATAGCCTTCTCGTGAATTAGCGAGTTCACTCCTATTTGAACATATTCAAGCAGATAATGGATAAACTATGCCAGAGATGTGAAAGAGAGATTTCTACGTCAGGCCAGGTGATTTCTACATTCCTTCCAACTCCCAGAATTCTTAAGATTCTCTCATTTTAGGTTCATGAGCTCAGTAAGAGTTATATTACAAAAGTAATATAATCATTATAACATTTTCAGATGATACCAGAAACCTATTTCTTCATAGGCAGGGTTTCAAACGTATTTGGCGATTTAATACAATGTACACAAACATGGATCTGTAAATAAAATCTCACACAATAATATTGTTTCAAATTTAAGAGTTGTTCAAGGTTTAGTTTAGATCGTATTTCTGTACATATACGTGATGGCTAATCCCACTCTAAAAGTTAAAAACACAAAACTCATCAAAAGCAGGTGTGCAATGACCAAATAAACTCGTTCATTGCTTACTTGAAACTCAAGGATATGTGACAAAGAAAACTATTCACAATAATCCGATACTATAATCTGTCTGTAAAATAACTCATCTACTCCTTCCATCTTTATAAAGGTGAAAAAAATGAGCTTAAAATATGCAGCAGAAACAAGACGTATTAACCTGTAAAAACGGACCTTAAAATCATGTGCCTTTAAATTAATAGAAAAAAAACCTCGGCATTAAAGTAGGTGAATTACATATCACTAAATTTACACAGTCATTGTAGCCAAGGTCCTTAAACAGAAAGTTGTCCAGTAGTGCCAAGGGGATCGGTAATGGTATCAAGAATTATTCGATTCGAATTTCAAATTCTGTTTAAAAAAGATAACGTTTTATTTGTTTCTAAACTAAACTCCAGAGTTGAGGGAAATTTTTGAAAAAAAGGAGATGAAAAGGCACTGAGAAAGTGAACTTATTTTCTAGAAAACTCTGCTAATATTAGAATTAAATGTTTTAATTAGATAGTAATTTACTTGCTTTCTTGTACTTTGTCATCTTCTCTAGTTTGTGTTGTTACAGTTCTCCATATGCCGAATCAGAAAAACAAATTAATTAGATATTTTGCATGATCAGTATGTCACGACGATCAGACTAACAATACAAGGTTACTGCTCCACTGCCAATCCTTAAACTCCCTGCAATCTACAGCAAGCCCTCAAGAATATAAAAATGTGAGAATAAAGGGCTTTATACTTATTTTACAGAAGGTATAAACATCAATTATAAAGAAGAGATACAAGCCTTATTAAGTTAAAAGTACTATAATTAACGTGATTGCAAAAGCATTTTTAATAAAGCAGAGGAAATAATTATATTGCATGTAGTTCTATTTGGAGTTCATCGAACCATTAAAAGCTTCAAAAACACCCAAACACAAAGGCAAATCCTTATTACAGAATAAAATAAACGTAAAGTATGTTTAACCTTCAGCTAATGATCTAGCATTCGCTTTTCCCCAATCTAAACAACCTAGTCTTAATTCCTATAGCATACAGGATGGATTGGAAAAGGAAGCTAAAACTGGCTGATGGAGAGAGTTCCAGGTGTGTGGCACATGTAGTAACGGAGACACTGAAGAGGAAAGGCAGTCTTCCCCCCAAAACCCTGCTCTTCCCGCAGTCTGCTCGTCTCAGGTAGTGGCAGCTTCGTCTGGCTGGCTAGTCGGGCTAAAAACCCGCTTTCTTGCTGGAGCTCCTCTCTGTCTCACATGTCCTTCATGCAAGCCATCAGCTAATACTGTCACATCTCCAGGATCCGACGACTCCCTCATCATCTCCATCTCCCAGCTAAGACCTCCCATATTTCACCTGGATGACTGTAAAAGCTCCTAACTAGTCTGCTTTTGGCCTTTGCCCTCTGCAGGTTATGCTCAACCCAGCACCAGGTCGATCCTTTCCTCAGAGCTGTCCAGTGACTTCCCAGCTCACTCAAAATACAAGTCAAGGCCCTCACCATGGGGTCCTGCACAAACTGTGCCCCACTGTTTCTTTACTCGTCATTGCCTCAACACCAGCTACACTAGCCATTTTGCTCTTTGATGGACGAGACACGCCCAGGTCAGGGGTTTCACAATTGCTCTTCCTTTTACCTAGAAAATTCTTCATTTAGATAGCACATGGCTTATTCCTTACACGTCCTTCAGGCTTTTGCTCAATGTCCATCTCTCAATGAATAATTCCCTGACCACGCTACATATAACCGCAAACCTTACACATCCCAACACACCCCATTTCCCATCTTTAAACGTTTTCTGTTTTTCTTTATAGAATTTATCACCACCTAATTATCAAAAATTTTATCTATTTTGTTTGTCTGAGTGTTCTCACTATATCGTAAACTCCATGAGATTAGGGATTTTGTCTGCTTTGTTCAATGCTATATTTCCATGGCTAGCTCACAGGAGGTGTTCAATAAAGGCAGGTTGAATGAACAGACCCTCCACAAATCCTCTAGTAACCAGTGTCAAAAACTAGATGCCTACACAGGTGACCCAGACACTTTCCTCTAAGAACCACACAGAAAAACCACTTTGTGAAAGTTGTGTCATTCAATTCAGACATTTTAACTCAACTAAAAAGTATTAAATTAAACATTAAATAAAAACTAGGCCATCATTCCCTTTACCTCATTCTTGTCTTAAGCCTCAATGCCATCACTTTACTTCCAAAAGGAATAGTTCCTAAACACTCTGCAGGAGAAAGCAAAAGAACATTAATAGAGATACTCGGCCCCTACATTAATGCAGTCCTCCATCAAAAGCTGATAAAATCCACACCCCTCCATCAAGAGCTAAAGAAGGGAGATATAACCTTCTTGTCTCCTCACTGAAGGGAACGCCCTAACCCAAATGAAAGAATGAACAAGCTATCCTCAGAAACCCATGCACAGTTAGATATAAAATGTGAGCATGTCCTAAGAAATGTCAAATGACTAGACCTTACATCATTTTGGCAGCTCCATACCAGTGTTAGAGCAGATCATGACCCTGTTAGATTTATATTAATATGCTGCTCCCAGAAATTGAACAAGACAGGTACAGTATGCAGATATAAAACAAAGAGAATGATTTCCCCACGCAGAAAATAACTCATAGATTTATGAACTGAAGTTTTCTAGTCCATTTCCTTCATGTGAAAGACAAGGGTCTAGTGAGCTTAAATCACTTCTGAGCTCATCCATATAGTAAAATACACTGTAAATCAGATTGTCTGGCTCTCGAGTCAGTGTTTCTTTCGTTCTATCAAGGTACTCGCTACACTTGAGTGTTCCTCTGACCAGGAACAGAACCATTCTATAGCATCTGAGTTTAAATTACTACATCACCAGGAAATAAAAAAATCTAATTTCCCAATATTATTCCTAAATTAAGTAATAGTGAGTCTGGATGTTGTAATATGCTTTCAACTGAAAACATATTTACTGAAACTTAAAGGGAAAAAATAATTTCACTATTAGTGATATATTTTGTGTCATGAACAGAGAAAATCATCATTTGCAGCATAGTATTCTGGGTATAAGCCTGGATTCTGGTGTTTATACCTCCTGCTTCAAGTCCTAGTTTTGACACTTACTAGTGGAAATCTTCTTAATCTCGCTAAGCTTTGATGTTCTCATTTTTAAAAAGAGGGGGTAATAGCGCTACTTACGTCATCGAGTTACCGTGAGGATAATGCACAAAAAAAATCCTCAGCACACGGCCCAACACGTACACATATTCATATTGACAGAACTACTGTGGATTGCAATCAGACATGAATAGAAGTTACAATCAAAGTTCCACCCTTCAAGTTTTAGATATGACATTTATTCATAAACTAATCTCCCAAATTAGAATGCTTGATTTGAACCTTATGGCAATTACTTTTATCTAGTTTAAGATATGAAAAAATTATAAAGCAGCCAATTCATACAATAAGATTTAAAGCCAAAAACCGATTAAATTCAACATGAAACAAGCATTTTGTAAT
>NW_011889398.1:141330-143955 GCF_000151845.1 Pteropus vampyrus
ACTTTACTTCCAAAAGGAATAGTTCCTAAACACTCTGCAGGAGAAAGCAAAAGAACATTAATAGAGATACTCGGCCCCTACATTAATGCAGTCCTCCATCAAAAGCTGATAAAATCCACACCCCTCCATCAAGAGCTAAAGAAGGGAGATATAACCTTCTTGTCTCCTCACTGAAGGGAACGCCCTAACCCAAATGAAAGAATGAACAAGCTATCCTCAGAAACCCATGCACAGTTAGATATAAAATGTGAGCACGTCCTAAGAAATGTCAAATGACTAGACCTTACATCATTTTGGCAGCTCCATACCAGTGTTAGAGCAGATCATGACCCTGTTAGATTTATATTAATATGCTGCTCCCAGAAATTGAACAAGACAGGTACAGTATGCAGATATAAAACAAAGAGAATGATTTCCCCACGCAGAAAATAACTCATAGATTTATGAACTGAAGTTTTCTAGTCCATTTCCTTCATGTGAAAGACAAGGGTCTAGTGAGCTTAAATCACTTCTGAGCTCATCCATATAGTAAAATACACTGTAAATCAGATTGTCTGGCTCTCGAGTCAGTGTTTCTTTCGTTCTATCAAGGTACTCGCTACACTTGAGTGTTCCTCTGACCAGGAACAGAACCATTCTATAGCATCTGAGTTTAAATTACTACATCACCAGGAAATAAAAAAATCTAATTTCCCAATATTATTCCTAAATTAAGTAATAGTGAGTCTGGATGTTGTAATATGCTTTCAACTGAAAACATATTTACTGAAACTTAAAGGGAAAAAATAATTTCACTATTAGTGATATATTTTGTGTCATGAACAGAGAAAATCATCATTTGCAGCATAGTATTCTGGGTATAAGCCTGGATTCTGGTGTTTATACCTCCTGCTTCAAGTCCTAGTTTTGACACTTACTAGTGGAAATCTTCTTAATCTCGCTAAGCTTTGATGTTCTCATTTTTAAAAAGAGGGGGTAATAGCGCTACTTACGTCATCGAGTTACCGTGAGGATAATGCACAAAAAAAATCCTCAGCACACGGCCCAACACGTACACATATTCATATTGACAGAACTACTGTAGATTGCAATCAGACATGAATAGAAGTTACAATCAAAGTTCCACCCTTCAAATTTTAGATATGACATTTATTCATAAACTAATCTCCCAAATTAGAATGCTTGATTTGAACCTTATGGCAATTACTTTTATCTAGTTTAAGATATGAAAAAATTATAAAGCAGCCAATTCATACAATAAGATTTAAAGCCAAAAACCGATTAAATTCAACATGAAACAAGCATTTTGTAATCTATTTCAGCCAAATGAACGCATTTTCCCTCATTCATGCAACCATCGCTGAGACAGCCCGCACCGGTGTTACAAAGAGCCTATTAACTATTGATACTTTGTTGGTGGTCCAAGGGCGCCCCCTGTCTGAGCGTTGAAAAAATTCAAAGATAAATTAAATAACTTTTCTAAACTGATGCTTTCTCAAGTAAATTCTTAACCAACAATTCTACGAAATTAATCCGCTCTTTAATCACTGCTAACAGACAGTCAGAAAAAACGATGTCACGTCATCTGTTACAAAAGCACCAGAACAGTCAAATTTACATCCCTGTAATGTACCCGGGAATTTGGAAAGAAAACTCACGGTATTTCCCCCAGAATCTATTTCACAACATTCAATAAAATTATTGGCGTGGATCATCTAGATAAGTATATCGATGTCTTTGTTCTGTCCATGTAAAACTCTATACTTTATTTAATATGCCATTGTAACAGTCTCACCCACATTAAATATTCATCGGGTTGTCTTCTGTGTACGGGGCGCTGCTCTAGGTGAAAGGGATGCGAAAAAAAGTCTCTATCCTCAAAGAAATGAAAACATACTTTCTAAAAAGGGAGGGGTAACAAAGATGTGTACAAAGAAGCAAGAGTAAAACGCCCACTGAAAAAGATCTGGTTCTCTCGATTTGCTGCTTTGTGTCACCTTACGAAAGTCATTCGACTTCTCTGCTTTCTGAACGGCAGTTTCAGCGTCGCAGGTCCCCCGCACCCGCACGGGTGGAGCTGAAGCCCGCGGACTCCAAGGGCTCAGGACGCCGAACCCGGGGTCGGTCCAGGCCCTCCTGGGAGACCTGAGGCCTCTCCCAAAACATCCCCAAAGGGCGTCCCCTTTGCTCACTCATTCGACAAACACTCGTTCAATTTCAGACGCCCGTCGGGCCTCGGAACACCAGTTCGGGTCTCACTTTGCAGGGGCGCTGTGCTCGCCTCGTGAATGACCCAGCGAAGCCGGGGCCACCGAATCTCGGCCACTACTCAGCAAGCGCCGCGTGTGATTTACCAAGTGCCGTCCCTCCGAGTCCCGGGCGGCCGGGAGCATCACGCCCTCTCCCTTCCCTTCGTCCTTCACGGCCCCCCAAGAACACGTTAATGGCACGGAGGAACCGCGGCCAGCTCTGTTCCGGCCTCGGCGCCAGCCTTAGGCCAAGTCGCCGCACCCCGCGAGGAGAGCGCCGCCCTCTGTCCCCGCCAGCAGCAGGGGCTCCAGGCCGCGCCCGGAGCACCCGGGTCCGAGCGCCGGGGCTGGTCCGGGAGTCCAGGCCTGCGGCGCC
>NW_011889398.1:144472-150309 GCF_000151845.1 Pteropus vampyrus
CCCTCCCTCCCTCCCTCACAATAGCCGGTCCCATTCCTCTGCAGGATTTAGTATGGAATTAGAGATGTTTTAAATGAGGGTCAGTTCTGTGTGGCACTGAAAGATTGTATAAAGCTTGCCAGGGAGGTGTTCGGACGAAATGGCTTTAACCACTGCCAGAGAGTTCTTCCTGCACCCGGAACGATTCCTTGGATTCAGAAATCCTTTTCTACATGTTTCTGCCAAGAAATATGCGAGACTGTGGGATGGTCCTGTTATTTCCACTCAGCGTTGTGTTTTTAAAGTAGAGCTGCTGGGGCTCGAGCTGAGATGCCACGCTATTGTTTGTTGATTACAGAATTTTAAAAAACTCTTTAAGCTGATAGAACTTTGTTTGTTTTTGGAAAATTATAGATCATCCATGTTCAGAGAGAGCATGTTTCATTCTGGTACCTTACCTACATGTTTGGGATGCTCAGTAAATGCTATTTACCTATGTTAGTATTTAAGTTATCCAGCTAAGTATTAATAAAAAAAAAAATGAAGTCTTAGGTATTCTTATTTTGGACTAGCATAATATTAGTAATTCTTTTCCTTTACAGACTGGCATAGTGAGTATGGTATACACGCAATCGGAGATTCTTCAGAAGGAAGTGTACCTTTTTGAACGTATTGATTCTCCAAATCGAGAGATCATGAAACATCTAAAAGCAATTTGTTTTCTTCGACCTACGAAGGTACTGCATAAACTGAGCTGCCATCTGCTCAGGCAACCGCAGGACGCTATGATCTGAAAGCTTTACAGAGGCAAAATAAATTTGTATTATCATCACTTGTGGCATCATAATTATCCTGGTTTATCAGAGTTATAACCTCGACTTTCCTCCTTTTCATTATCTCAGTTTACTCCTTACAGCCAGTTTTTCCTTCAAGATGTCTTTTAGGTTCCCAGATACAAAGCCACTAACTGCCCTAGCAGAGACCCATGTCACTTTATTCCTGCATTAACCTCCATACCTATCACACTGAACACCATTGCCACTTAATCTTATAGACTTAGACTAATGTCTTGAGCCTATCATTTTATTCACATCTATGCTCAGGAACCTATAATGGCTCAATTTTACTTCCATGATTATATTTAGTAACTCAGCCCTCAAAGCCCTCCTTTAACTGGTCTGGTCTGTCCTTACGCATCCAACCTCCTATGTCCTATGTCTGCTCCTCCACTACAGCCAACTTGGCCTTTTTATCACCCCTATACATGCTTGTTTCTGCCCTGTCTTTATTCCATTCCCCTAATTGGAGAATTTGATAGACTTCTGTCAGTTTTCATCCATCTTCTAAATCTAACTTGAGTCCTCATGTTAAAATCCTTAACTATTTCAGTCTTATTTTGTATATTCTCTTGCTTTATATTCATGTTCTTCAATTCCAATGTACTCTTTTACCGTGCTTGTGCATTATGTACTTTCCAGAATACAAATCTGATCATGTCACCCCTACTCGAAATCCTTGAATGACTTCTCATTGCTTTTATGATAAAGACAAAACTCTTTACTGTGGCCTACAAGATCCTATCGTTTCTACAGCCTCATTTCAAACGATTCTCCCTTTTGCTCTTAGCTACACTAATGTTTCATTCCATTGTGTTCCATCATGCCATGGGATCTTTGCACAAGCTCTTCTCTTTCCATGGAATTTCTTCACTTCTTCAAGCAAATCTTCCCTGGCCTCGCTGACCAGGTCAAACCCCCCACTTATAAGCACTAACAGCACCATCTTCCTCTCCCTATTGCTTGTCATGATTGAAGTTTTATACGTTTTGTGTGATTAATTAATATCTGTCTCACCTACCAGTAATAAGCTCCGTGAGAGCAGAGATGGCATCTGTTTTTCACACTATTATACCCCTAAAGCCTGCCACATAGTGGATAATCAATAAATAGTTCCTGAATTAATGAATACATTAATACTGTATTAGAGTAATTTCCAACTGTTTCACATTTGTAGCTCTTAGTCATGGAATTCTGAGAGGGATCTTAGAGATCCAGCTAGTCTATCATTTCCTAACATTTTTTATTAGGGAAACTCACAGACATGCTCTCTCAAATTCAAAATATTCTCTTAACAGTTTTTCCTTAAGATTATATTATAAAGTTAATTTTTAATGTATTTTTAAATCTAAATGATAATTTTTAAAAACGTTTCCCATTTAACAAGCAATGCGCATTGTTTACCTTTAATTCTGTAAGGAAATTATGATTTTTTTAACATCCAAAAATGGTATTTTATATCATGTATAGTTTGGGAACCAAACTTATAATGAAATTTAACCATGCATTACAGTATCAAAAAATAGATAAAACCTGCATTATGTTCTCATGCAATTGGAATTCTTGTTTTGACCTAAAAATCAATTGTTGTTTATTTCTAAATTTCATATTTTATTTTAAAATAATGTAATTATAGAAAAGGTCTTAGCCTGCTGTTTGCAAATATTGCACAAACATTACACCTGTGCAGTCTTAGGTCCCAACAAGTTAAAAGCCAAAGTGAATATAATTAACTATCTTCTCTCGAACACTGGTTTTTAAAGGAGTAGCCACATTTTGGTAGTCTATAGAAGGTTTTTAATCAGATGAATACAATTTATAGACAAGGAGCTTTGAGGCAAATTTTCAGAATTATCAATTTTATGATGTATTTCAACATCTGTATCCCTTATATTTATTAATCTTAATTTGGCCAAGGTAATGCAGGTAGTTAATATTATATATGATTCCTGATCATTATATTTAATGTATGTCTTTTTTATTCCCAGCCCTCACCTCACCCTGTCAACATACACACACTTAATCTAGACCTTAGCGACTAGTACTTTCAATAAATACTTAAAAAAAATCAAAAGATATTTATGACTTTTTCACTTAATCAAGTCTCATATTTTGTTTGTTTGTTCTTTCTTTTGTAGGAGAATGTAGATCATCTGATTCAGGAGCTCCGAAGACCCAAATATAGTATATATTTTATTTGTAAGTATTTTATTTCACCTATTCAATCATGTAACTATATCTTAGCTAGTGTGTTCTATTGAGCACTTCATATCACCAATAAGTTAATTGAATCCATTACTATCAGAGTCTGTTTTTTTCAGTGTCATTTCAAAGTTTTAAAAATCTTACAGCTGACATTCTATTTCAGAAAGCTATATATGTGGTTTCCTTTAATCATTAATCACCTATGTAAAAAAGTTGTTTTTACTCTGCCTTTCAAAATTCTTTGTAAGTCAAAAGTTGTAAGTAGCCGGATTTCAAATCCCATCTTTGCAAAAAAAAAAAAAAAGTATATCCTTATTCCTATTTTATACCTTTATGAACTGAGCCATGGAAGCGGATTTATTTATTCAGAGGGAGGATATACTTGAGTTTGTTGGAAAGGCAGAGATTTACATTACATACTAGATGAAAACATTTCACTTTTCGTTGCTACTTTATGTAGTACTTGAAAGTATAAATCATCAGGTAAATATCTCTTTTGTGCATAATTTTTTTTTTGTGGAGGGGAGTGGAGACCTGGAAGTAAACTAGGTATGTGGTTACTAGACAATTGATATGGATTTTTTGTTGTTGTATTTTCCATTCTGCTTTGGAAGTTACATCCATTCTCCTCTAGATGTCATTATTGATCTTTATAGGTTAGTATAGTTTGCTCGATTTCTATTTCTAAAACCAAAGACAACACTCGGTAGGGCATTTGAGAAGTTTTAAAGCTTAGTGGAAGGCTTTGGATTTTTAGGGTTTAGACTATAGTCTACGACATGAGTACTTTCTTCAGCGTATACTATAATTTAATAATAGTAACACAAATTAACATTTATGATAAGACTTTGTACTTTATAAAGAACTTTCTTATATATTATTTCATTCAGCTCTTCCAACAACCCCAAGCGGTAAAAATAGGCAGTTTTATTAGTTTCTGTGTTCCTAGTTTTTGTTTTGTTTTGTTTTGTTTTTTGGCTAATAGTCACAGGTTTTCTTTTTTAATTAAACTTTTTATTTTGAAATAATTGTAGATTGAGATTGAAATAAACTAAAGTGAGTTTATATGTAGTAATTTTATTCATTATAAACTTTCAACACAAAACTGGCCTCCTGCTCATCTCGTTCTTTAAATAATCTTATTTTTGTATATTTTTATGTTTACTAAATGTCTTGTGTAACAGGCTCTTCCCTTTATTGAGAAAATTTTTTATTATGGAAGTTTTCAAGTATGTATAAAAGTAGACAGAATAGTATTATAAATTCCAATGCACCCATCTTCCAATTTCAGCAATCACTGTGCCATGACTATACTGCCACCTGCACCCCCACCAATATTATTTTGAAGGAAATCTAAGACATTATATGATTTTATTCATAAGTATTTCTGTATGCTTCTCTAAAAGATAAGGACTCATTTTTTAAAATACTATTATTTAAAAAAATACTATTATTACATCCAAATAATGAAAAATTATTCTTATTTTTAAATATTCACTCAACATTCACATTTAAAATTCTTGAATGTCTTTTTTTTTTTACTGTTTGTTTGAATCAGGATCATAGTAAGGTCCACGCATTGCTATTGGTTGATAATGTTGTTTAAGTTTCTTTACTCTTCTATAAGTTCTCTCTCCTGTGCAATTTATTTATTGAAGAAGCTACACTGTTCTGTTAAAAGTTTCCTACAACCTAGATCTTGCTGAATATATCCCTGTGGGGTAGTTTAACATGTTCTTTGCAGTTTTAAATGTTCCTCTATCTTCTAGTTTCTGTAAATTGGTACTTGGTATAGAGGCTTACTTAGATTCAGACCTGATTTCTTTGGGGCAGGAATACTTCATAGGAAGTGTTATGTGCTTCTACTGATCATCTCTTACTGTGATAGTCACAGTGGTTGATGCTCAATGCCTAGGTCCAGCCACTGATTCATTAGGGGTTGAAAAAAATGATGATGTTTTAATTCTATCATTATCATTCCTTCTTTATTTTTTAGCCAGATGTTTCTATAAAGAGAAATTTCCCCTCGTTCACTATTTTGTTATTTGGCAGTACAGTTTGTAATAAATGGATGAAAGCCTTACTTCTTTCCCTTTACTTGCCATTTTCAACATAAGACTTGGTTTCCTAGTATCTTCCAATGCCTACAATAGTAATCCTTTTTTTAGTAAAGTATTATTATGAATTTATGGATTTAAACATGTTTAAACTACTCATTACAATTTGAAGGTGCTCGACTTTGACACACACCACAATATACACTAAACATCAGTTCGTCATTACCCTTTAACTATCAGGCTTAGTTATGTCTGTTGCACAGAGATGGTCTCCTTTGAGTCAACCACAATTATATGTCTGTTTCAGATTTCAGTAATGTGATCAGCAAGAGTGATGTGAAGTCATTAGCTGAAGCTGATGAACAAGAAGTTGTGGCTGAGGTTCAGGTAAACATATTGGTCTGTTTCGGGGGTCCCCAAGCCCCAGGCCAAGGACCAGTACCGGTCCGTGGCCTGTTAAGAACCAGGCCACACAGCAGGAGGTGAGCAGTGGGAGAGCAAGAGAAGCTGCATCTGTATCTGCAGCCGCTCCCCAGCGCCAGCATCACCGCCTCAGCTCCACCCCAGATCATCAGGGATTAGACTCTCATAGGAGCGCCGGTCCCTGGTACCAAAAAGGTGGGGGACTGCTGCTAACACATCTCTTCTATTGTCCCTTTTTAAAATTTGAGTCTAAAAATAAAGAAGGTGCTGTCTCAGAAGAAGGGAGGCTGTTGATCAGACACAATAAATATTCATCACACCAGACCATACTCATATT
>NW_011889398.1:151415-169573 GCF_000151845.1 Pteropus vampyrus
TTAGGAACCAGGCCACACAGCAGGAGGTGAGCAGTGGGAGAGCAAGAGAAGCTGCATCTGTATCTGTAGCCGCTCCCCAGCGCCAGCATCACCGCCTCAGCTCCACCCCAGATCATCAGGGATTAGACTCTCATAGGAGCGCTGGTCCCTGGTACCAAAAAGGTGGGGGACCGCTGCTAACACATCTCTTCTATTGTCCCTTTTTAAAGTTTGAGTCTAAAAATAAAGAAGGTGCTGTCTCAGAAGAAGGGAGGCTGTTGATCAGACACAATAAATATTCATCACACCAGACCATACTCATATTTAGAAAGTTTGGAAAAAGTGTCAAATTGGATGGGGACAGAAGGAGTCACTGGGAATAAGGAGATTGGACTGGCACTGGATCCTACTAGATTGGTAGGAAGGGTTTCACAGGGCTGGGAACAAAGTCAGATATGTCCTAGGTGAGTTTGATGGGCCACATTATAAGAACGTTCATGTACAGGACGACGTCTGACTGGGGGAGGACAGGAAGTGGAGGGTGTGGATGAGGCTGGTTAAAGTTCCCTTTGCAGTTTTCTCGCTTTGGGAATAATGAGATGATGTTTGTCATTAGGTTGAAACTTGGAAACTTCTAAGTATTTATTCTTCATACTACATAATACATCACATTAGAACATACCTTGTTACCCTTTCCGCCTTAAGCAGTTTAGTGTTCTCAAATACATTTATCACAAACATTTGAATATGTTTATCACCTAAGTGAAAATATTTTCTTCAGGGCAGCAAATAAACAAGTTTCGGATATTCAGAAGTATGTGCTAAGTGATAAATGAATAAAAAGGAAGGACCTATTTTAAATCATAGTCTCCCTCATGAGAACGCACTGGAAGGCAAAGTTCTTTTTCATCTGAATATGACACTGTATATCCTATAGCAGCGTTTTATTTTTGCTAATTGATAAGTGTGCATAGAGACCTCCAGGAATATGCTTCTGCAACTTTTGTTTTTTTAAAGATTTGTTATTATTGCTGCTGTTTTATAATTATTTTATTTATTTCCCCACATTGACTATGTTACTCAATTAGAATTGATCAATTTTTGTAAATCTTTTATATTTGCATTTCCTCAGATTTGATATCATATATGAAAATATTACTGCATGATGTAGCTGGAGTTTATGGAATGACTGAATGATCTTGGTGCTTTGTTTGCAGGAATTTTATGGTGACTACATTGCTGTGAATCCACATTTGTTTTCCCTCAATATTTTGGGTTGCTGCCAGGTATGGAAGGAAAGGATTTTTTTTTTTTTTTTATTGTATTTATCAGGTGGGAGTAATCAAATTTGTAAGAAAAAATTAAAATATTTTCCCTGAATATATGTTTTTAACAAAAAGGGTCGAAACTGGGATCCAGCCCAACTGTCCAGAACGACTCAAGGACTAACAGCTCTCCTTTTATCCCTGAAGAAATGTCCCATGATTCGTTATCAGCTTTCATCAGAAGCAGCAAAGAGACTTGCGGAATGTGTTAAGGTATGGCAGTCTCTGCTCCTATTTCCAAAACATTGAGGCCATTCATTTCCTTATATTTCAGAAACTAAAGGAATATTTTACCTACAACCAAAGAAATGATGTGTTAGGTTTATGGCAAAGTAGGTCTTTGTAATTCAAAACCAAAAGACACAAATTAGAGCTAAACTTCATAGGTTTCATCCAAGAAATATTTCCAAGCTACTTAACTTCTTTTGATCCAGTTAAACTACTTGTAAAATAGAGTTTCAAATCCTAACTTCTTAAACAGAACACTACTGAACTTCACCAAGCTTTTGAATCTTTTTATGGAAGGCCGACGAAGGTGCAAAGAGCTGTCGTTAAATGTGATTGTTATTTATTAATCTCCTATTTATATCATCTCTATCTGCAACTGATTTGTTGACCAAACCATCTTTCCTTCTCACCCACAGCAAGTAATAACTAAAGAATATGAACTGTTCGAATTTCGACGGACTGAAGTTCCTCCACTGCTCCTTATTTTAGATCGCTGCGATGATGCCATCACCCCATTGCTAAACCAGGTGCGAACCCTTTGTTAGCATAACAGAAGGATGATTTCCAGTGGAATTCATCAACATGCAGATGCGGAAATGAGCAGCATGGTGCATGGATTTGCCTCCTATTTGCCGTTCTTGTTTTGCCTTGTATTTCCTGCTGTTTTGATATCACTATTCTTCTAGCCACAGTAATCTTTGATTCTTTCTTCTGCCTCATCCTTCCTGTCCCTTTCTGCCACCACCCACACCCCTAATCAAGGCAACTTCTAGGTTCTGTAGATTCTATTTCTCCAGTGTCCGTCTGTTCTTTTCCATTCTTTCTTCCATTACCTTGGTGAAGACCCTAATCTCTTATGGGAATACGGAAATAGTCATCTACTTAATTCCCACTTTTCATTTCTTCCCATTCTAATGAATTTCACAGGCACAATGAGGTTAAATGACTTTTCCAAAAGCACAGTTCCGATCCTGTTATTCCTGGCTTAAAAATCTTCATTGGTTCCCCTTTGTCCAGTGGGTTGAAAACAGACTCCTGAACTTGGCATCCAAGAGCCCTCACAGTCCAGGCCCAGCCTTGTGAAACGCACGGCTCACCACTGTGCGGATTTGCCACGCCGTTTCCGCCATCGGTGCACTCATGTCGTGACCTCTGTCTAAACTCCGAAATGCTTGGAATGCCTTCTCTTCCCGACTTTGCCTATCAAAAGTCGTCTTGAAAGCCACTCGAAACATCTCCTTAAACCTTTATTCTTTCAGTCAGACATATTCTTTTTTCCCCTGAATTACCGTGGAACTTTGTGTCTCTTATGTCTCATGCTGCTCCGGCCATGTTGCAACTTCGATTGTTTTCACTCTCCTAGGTTATACATTCTTTCAGGGCAGACTGCGTCTTACCAGTATTTGTTCTTCCGCAAGTACAAGCACAGTGCCTTGCAGAGTAGATGTTTTATTAACAGTGACTTTGAATTTGTAGAGAAAGGCACGGTCTATATTTAAGTTGCTTCCCAGTTTATAATAATGTTAATGCTGGGGAAGTCTGTGGCCGTGGAATGCGAATTCTCTATGATAGAATAGCCTTGTATTCCTAAAATTCAATGTAATATATGTTCACTAAAAAAAATATATAATATAAAAAATTAGAAAGAGAAATGATTGCCTATAATTCTGTTTCCCAAAGAAAAGTAACCATTCATTCAACGGATTTCACTGAGGACCTCTTATGTGCTAGGTACTGTTTTAAGTCCTGGAGATAAAAGGTTAAAAGATACTGTCTCTGCTCTCAAAGAGCTCATGGTCCAATGAAGAGAGAAGTAAACAGAAAATTTAATTATAGAGTAGGTGCTGATGGCAGTGGTGTGCGCGGGATGCTGTCTATGGAAGCATTAAAAAAAACCTCAGTTATTTCTTAATCTAGATTGCTTAAGATGAAATAATACACATATAAATAATTCTTGCATTTAGATTCTAGATTTAGAGGGTAATTTGCTGGAAAATACTTACTTTTGTCTAATGGACCTATGACTAAAAGTAACCCATTCTCCATAAATGGGGAAAAGGCAGAATTTGGAGATTTTCCTTTCCCATTTTACCAAATAAGTTCACATATGTAAGAGTGGAAACCAGTCCTTCTTCACAAGTCATATTAAGTAAAAATATAAAATAAAATGAATTCAGAGGCAAGCTTCTGAATACGTGTGTTTTCATCAACTCACAAGGTTTTTTCTGATAATATTAGTGTTCCCAGGATAAATATAGTAGCACTCAAATCTGCAAGAACACACTTCTCGTGCTGCAGAAAACCACAGAAGCGCACAGGAAATGGTACAGCTCGTAGCTGCAGTACCAATATAGCCCTATCTGTGAAGCCAAAAATATACTCTTAATTCACAGGCAAAAATTGTAGCTAATGATAGATCTAATTTGTTTTCTTTTTATCAGGAATATTAATCTTGCTGCCTTTCTTCCAAAAGTGTAAAATCTAAACGTATTTTGACTTTTGGATGTTTAATCAATTAAAACGACAATCTTAATGCTTAGTATAGCACAAAATATCAATAAAATTTGAACTAAGTAGAGAATCTCCATGTAAACTAATTACTAAGAATGTTATCAGTTTTTATTGGTTTTCCTGAACATTTACTTTTTCCATGTTTTGTCAGTTACCAATTTTTTTTTTTTTTTTTGGTCATGATTCTTCATTTAGTGGACATATCAGGCCATGGTCCATGAACTACTGGGCATAAACAACAATCGGATTGACCTGTCCAGAGTGCCGGGCATCAGTAAAGACTTAAGAGAAGTGGTCCTATCTGCTGAAAATGATGAATTCTATGCTAACGTAGGTGATTTTAAAATTTTTTAATTGATTTTTACGTTAATATTAACTTGTTAAAATGAGAGCAGGTATGGGATTTCATGTGGAAGGATGATAGAGGCATCGTGTAGATAAACTGCATCTCAAGGGATGATTTTATACTTTTAAAATTAGAACCCGATTTATTGACTTCCGCCCCTTCCGTAGCCCTTTGGGAGAACAGTAATGGTGGTGTTCATCACCGGTGCCCTGGCCGATGTCCAGATATGGTCATTATGATGGAATTTTCTTGCCTTTCAATTCTAACTGCTTTCAGGAGTCGTTTTCACTTCTTTTAAATTGTCTGAAAGTCAGACTAGTTGATAGAACTATGTTTCCAACTTCCTTTTTCACAGAATATGTACCTGAACTTTGCCGAGATTGGTAGCAATATAAAGAATCTCATGGAAGACTTTCAGAAGAAGAAACCAAAAGAACAGCAAAAACTAGAATCAATAGCAGACATGAAGGTAAATTGAACATGTGCATGGATGACTAACATACAAGACTTTGGACCTATTCATGTAAGCAGCATTTCTGGCATATTCTGGGTCTGATTTCTACCTTGATTCATTTTGCTTGGTTCGAAGTTATTTTCTATAATAGTTCTCTTTAGGAAATAATATCGCGAAAACTTCGTAATAAGCCATATACTTCTTTCCATTCTTCAGTCATATTTGGACTATTTAAAAACCCAGTCTGCTGACATACATCGGTTCTTCTCTTTTTAGGCATGACAGAATGCCAGTAATCAAAACCCGTAGATGCCTTAGTCTGGGCAGAAGAATAATCCTTCTTTTTTTTTTTCCTTCTTCATATGTGCCTATCCTTGGTCAAGAAATAACAGAACCCCAATTGATGTTTTTCCCATGGTAGGCCTTTGTCGAGAATTACCCACAGTTCAAGAAGATGTCTGGGACTGTGTCGAAGCATGTGACCGTGGTTGGGGAGCTGTCTCGGCTAGTCAGTGAGCGGAATCTGCTGGAGGTTTCGGAGGTTGAGCAAGAACTGGCCTGCCAAAATGACCATTCTAGTGCTCTCCAGGTATCTGTTTAGTCCCATTTGATGAGCACCTACTATGTGTAAGGCACTGTGCCAGGCAGAGCAAGAGATACAAAGGCAAGTAATCCTTCTTCACCAACATGGAACTTACAGTCTACCAAGGAGTTGAGACAAGGACACAAATTTATGTTTTTTAAGATAGCTACATGATAAGAGCCACAGGAGAAAAATAATGTGCAATTCCAAAGGGTCCAGGTAGTTAACTGAGTATTTAGGAGGGCCGCCTAGTCTACTAGAAAGAACACTAGACTAAAATCGGAAGATCTGGATTTTAGCGTTTGGTTTACCACTTACTGGCTTTGTGACCTGGAGCTGTTGGCTTAATCTCTAAGCCAGTTCCTCATTTGTAAAGTAGATATAATGATATTTATTTCACAGGGTTATTAGGAAGATTTTAAAGGATATAATTATATTAAAATGCATTATATAAGTATTTTTACTATTGAACATCTGCTTTTCATTCCAAACATGTGAATGCCTGCTATATGTACATACACGTGAGGGTCTAGAGATACAAAGATGAATAAGATACCATCCTTTCTCTCAAAGAGCTTACACTATAGTCAGAGAGAAAGAAATTTAAACCAGGAATTATAATACCATGCATAAGTGCTATTTTAGAGGTATTTCCAAAGAGACATGGAAATACAAAAGAAGAACAACTGTTCTCTCTAAGGATGAAACTTCTTAGAGCCTTTTAGAGAAGATGACATTAGACTTGGGTCTGGACAAATAAATAAGTAGGAGGAATGCACCAATCAGAGAACAGGGCGGGGGGAATTCTTGGCAGAGAGAATGCAGGCATGGGGATGTAAATAAATAAGTAAAATGAAGGAAGCAGAATAATTCAGTGTAACTGGTGCAGAGTACGAGATGAGAAGTTGTCTTAGACGAGCCAGAAAGACATACTGGGGCCAGGTTATGGCCTTGACAGGAGGTTGGGCTTTCATCTTAAAATAATGGGAACTGCCAGAGAATTTTAGAAGAAAAGTGACATAATCAGACCCTGGCCTCAAGAAATTTACAGTTTAGTTGAAGAGATAAAACTAAAGCACAAGAAACAATTAGGCAGTGTTTCTAGAAAATATTTAATCGAGTCAAAATTGTGATACTGACTGTAATACGATTGGAGGTTATTGGGGACAGTTTCTTAGAGAAGGTGATGGACCATAAGGAATGAATAGAATCCGGAGGAGGATTTCAGTCAGGGATAACAGCAAAAGCAAAGCTGCAGAAGTATGCAGGAAATAATAAATAGTTTGACCCGTTGAGAGTGGGTGTGAAAGAGAATAGGAGATAACATTGAATTGGTAAACAGGACCAGTTTATGAAGAAACTTATTAACAGGAATTTGTACTTGCTGAGAGAGGCAGAGAGATCCATCGTAGGGTCTTATATAGAAAGTTGATGTGATGAAAGCAGCATTTTAGGAAATTTAATCTAGTTAGGATGCTTTGGAGGTAAAAAAGCTGGTCAGTGAGGCTAGTAGACTCATAGCATTACCAGTAAAAATGAATAGGAAGGACAAATCCGAGACACATTTCAGAAGGAGAAAACAACAATTTCGTGACAGTTTGGATATAAAGATAACAAGACGGAACGAATCAGATCATTCCAAGGTTCCTGAGACATGACAAAACGTGGCATCACTGACAATGAGTAACCTGAGAATAAACGGCCTTTAGGAGACAGCCATTTCTAAGCCACTTATCATAAGAAGCATATTTCCTAATTAATAAGGACCCAATATTCTAAAACTTAGCCTCTTTCTTTCCCTGCTGCAGTTCTACTTCACTTTATAAAACAAAGCCAGCATGGTATAATGGAAACAACACAGGCTTTGGAGCCAGACTGTCCTGGCTCACAGCCTGTTTCTACATACCAAAGTTTTCTTTGGGAAAATGGTTTACTTTGCCCAATCCTCAGGGGTAATGATTTCAAACTTTTAAATTATGAGAGAATTCGATGAAATATGGAAAATTCTTCATATGTGATGGGTTCTTTGTAAATGTTGGTTTCCTTCCTCTAAGAATAATTTTTTAAATATATGGTACAACCAGAAGACAACAATCCACCGCCTGGCATTGCTCTAGTTATACCAACTTCTTTACTGGGATTTATAGTTATAGTTATTGGTTTTTAATTTTTTTAAATGTTTATCAAGATTTCCTCTGAAAACATCATTATTTTGAAAATCATAAAGATGCTATTTGCTTCCGTCGTCACTTTTGATTTTATACTTGTGTTCTTAAATCTTCACAGAAAACTTTATTATTTTATTATTATTTATTATTTTTTAATTGTTTTAAATTCTAATTCTCTTAAATAGATAACGATAGCACTCGGTGAAAAATATACAGTTAAAACTGTCTCTTACTAGTTTCACATGCATCCTTGCACTTACTCTGTGTATGTGAAAGCCTGTACGAGTGTCTTCTTCTCTTTTTATCATAGTGTATACATAGTTCTGCATTTACTTTCTCACTTAACCATGTATCTCAGAGACTGTTTCAGATCAGAACCTAAAGACTCAGTCTTCTGGATCACTAAATAGTATTCCTCTGTAAAGATGTATCACAATCTACTTAACTTGACCAACTTACTTTAAACAACACTACTAAAGACAGTTAAGAGTTATTTTGTAGACCTAATAGGATTATTTTATTTTTTCAATAAAATAAGTTTTCTCTTATTAAATGAAAACAAAATTTAATCCTACATCTCAATTTAAATTTCCACGTTTCTTTATCATTTTATTTTCCCTTTAAAACAACAGAACCAAACTTAATCATTACCCAATTTTACTATCTTTATTTGTATCTCTACAATATGGAAAGCAGTTAGAAAAAGTTACTGTAATGCCTTGCCTGAAATCTTATTTTTTGTTTACTCTAAAAGAAAGATAGTGCTTTTAAAATATGAGTTCCATTTGTGATATACTGTATATTTTATATTTTAAAAAGTTATCTTTTGAAGGTTTTCTTGCCAGTGGTCTTAGGGTTTTACACTGAGCAGTTGATTTGGGCTCCCCCATTATAAAGGATTTCTTTGGCAACGTGATTTAAATAGTCTATAAAGGAAACTTTTGTCTGATAATGAGTAGATGCCAGGGGCCTGACCCCTCGATGGGTTGGAGCATTCCTTGGCTTGACCTTAGATGATAATTCGTCATGAAGCCATGAATTGAGGTTTTTTTGAGTAGAGATGAAGTTTGCTTTATTGAATAGTAACTGTGACATGAGGGAAAAAAGCTTGTATGTTGCCAAAAAATTAACCTGTAAATTGCTGCCACTTCTAACCAGGTATTCTAGAGGCTAATAAAAATTTGATTTAAAGAGAATTTCACTAGAACCAAACTGCAGTCTACTGCCATTGAAATATATCCGTAGCTTCGGGAAAGATTCGCTTGATTAGTAAGGAAGGCGTTTTTCATACGGTGAACAGATCATCTTCGGAAAGTAAACAATATCCTCTTCGTGCTGTCACCACAGCTTTTCACTTGGAAAGAGAAACTAGTCTATTTTATATCCTTCTTTCCTGACCTTGGAGAAAAGACCTCAGATCATTCTATTAACACATTAGTAAAGACTCAATAAATATTTGTTAGAAAATGAAGAGAAAGTTCTATTTGAAGCGGCATGGAGTAGTGGTGAAGAGCTTGAGCCTTTGATGGCTTCAGTTTGAAAATTATTCTCAACCACTGAAGTCTTACTCTTTTTGTCTAAAAAATGAGGAAAAATAACTGTGCTTCTTCAAAGATTTTTGTGAGGCTACAATGAGCCAATACATGTAAAGCACTTAATATGGTACCTTATGACATTCAACAAATATTAACGGTCACCATTATCAATATTGTTATTTGATGGTACATTCTGTTTTCTTTATGGCACCCAGGACAAGTGTTTTTAGGCCACTCGTGACCTTGGATCTCTCCCTGATTTCAGAAGGTTTTTGTTGCTGTTGTTTTGCTTTGTTTTGTTTTGTTTTTTGTTTCTCATTAAAATCATAAAAAAATTGTTGGGGACACATAGAACTGACAATTTTACTTTCATCAATTAAGAGTAAAAATGATCCTTCTCTCTCTAAACCAGTGTTTAACCAGTGTTTCAGAAACAGTACTGAATAGCAGAAGATCTAAAGCAAAGCTCAATTTTATGTTGAGTAGTCATTAAGAAAAATAATACTGCCTCAAATTTATTTACCAGTCAGTAGAGTTGGGTGCTGCCTACTTCCTATCATCTTTCCTAGATAAAGTCTTTATAGTCCCGTAACCCTGTTCTCTCGAACAGTTAGAATAGACTCTTTTTTTTTTTTATCATGTCTGCATGTTGAAGGTTTCTGCCAATTCCATCTTGCTGTTCTAATCTTTTGGCTTATAATGCTGTTCATTGACTTACTACATTATCTACAACATCATAACAGATAACAAAGTAGAGATCCTGTCATTTAGGTTTAAATTAAAGCAAAAAATAGAAACTATCTATCTCTAGTTGCTGACTTCATCTGTAATTTTACAATGGTTTAAAATGTAGGTATGTCATTATAAAAGTATTTTCTTCTTGTGCTGCTTCATCATAGTTTTGGGAGAAGAAAACAAAAAAATAGTCATCCCAAAACAATAGAAGAATCTCTAAATATCAGAAAAGAATTGGTTTTAATTGAACTCTTTTGAGTGACTGTTAGCTCCTTTTTGAAACTTGACCTTCAAGGACACTGTTTTTTGCTTTTCTTTGCCTATTCCTTGATTTGACCTATATGAATGTTAGAATTCAGTGGAAGGTTTTTGAATCTTATAAACAGAGAAAAGTTTTCTGTTTTGTTCTTTATTCAGTCATTGTTATTATGTGATACTATGTTTCTCTCTTGATAGTCTCAAGGCTTATGGAAATTTTAATACGAGAAACCAAGAAGTTTATTATATCATTTAGTCATAATTCCAAAATGTAAATACCACCATATAGCACATAGCTGCTATGTAATTAGAAATCTCTCAGATTCTTTTTCTCCTCTTCTCGGGCTAGTACCCTGCAATCTCAATATAATGCATGCCATTGTGAGCCAAGTTGATGAGTCAAGTAGCCACGAGGGAAATAGTTTAAAAGTAAGTCAAAGAATAACATGGGAACCAGGAAGACAAAAATACCTTTCTTCTTTAAGGACTTACGTAGCTGAAAGATAAGAAAGAAAGCCTGTGCCTACAAGATTCTTGTCATGATGAAATATATCAATCTAGCCAGAACACTGACCTAAGCCATGGCTCAAAAGTAAGCAAAGTAGTCTACTCAGAGTCATCTCGGACCAGCTCTGCACCAGGTCCTCAACAGAAAGTAAGAGTCAAGCCTGGGACTCTAAATACCAGTATCAGATCTCAAGGAATAGAAGTAAATTCTTTAATGGGAGACAACCAAGTGAAGATACAAGCGAAGGCAGAAAGTAGAGAGGGTTAAAGCTGATTGCTGCACAGTCTGTCCCCGTGCCAGTTTTGTGGGTTTGTGGTTACTTGAGTATCTCAGATTTGCTTAAAAGTACAGGGTTGGGTCAGCTAGAAATTGAGTAGATTTAAGGTAAAAAGGGTGACTGCAAGAGCAGGAAATGAAACGTGCCTGTAAGAAAAGTGACAACATAGATCCCAGATAGATGTTTCAAACTTACGCCAAGTTAACTGACATACATATGAAATTGTGTGTTTTTACTTCATAATAATTTATACCCTGAAATTTCTTCATATTATAGTAGAAACTAGTGGAACATTTGAACAGATACTCTAAATAGGTCGTATTCCATGCCTGCTCTGTGGAAAAGGTACCACAAAATGAAGAAAACTAAGGAAGTTCTTACGACTGCAGGGTTTAAATCTGTAGAAGAGAAATGTCTTCCTTTCTGATTCCATATGGATGATGGTAGTGAAGCGTTCACGCAGAAAAGCAACAACAGGGACCCCACTCGGAACTTCCTACCTGAGAGTTGCCTGATAATCCCCCATTAGTGGGAACAGAAGAGCTCCTGGCATTGGAGCTGGTCGCTGCGAGGTACCGAGAGGATAGTGGATGCGAAAGCACCTTGTAAGATGTGAAATGCCATACAGATGTGAGTTATGTCCTCAGAATCCCGTGCCCTCCAAGGCTCTTGCAATCTTTCAGTCCAACCCATTTCTTTCTGATTTCCATATTCCTATTAATAGCATCTCCTCTTTCAGTCTATCAGACTAATTCCAACATTCTTTAGAGTATTTTGCAAATGTCACCTCCTCCAAGAAGTCTTTCTTGATTCCTCAGCAACCAAATATACTTTGCTTTGTCCCCTCCCCCCATTGTACTGATTTTCAGTTTTTGATTTTTGTTTTATTTTTTATGTGTACTTACGTTTCTGTTATAATACCACATATGTTTTCTGAAAAACCTCATATTCTGCAAAATCATGCACTAAAAATAAAGGTTATGGGAAATAGGGTTATAAGCAGATCGCTTAAAATCTATATAACTAAAAAAAAAATCTATATAACGTTGTATGCGGAGTCCAATAAAAATAATAACAGGCCTAATAAAAATACTAGCAGAGTTATATCTCTACTGTCACTTGTCCATAGAAACATACTCAGTCCATCCTTTGTGGCCTTATTCCTGAGGCTCGTGTTTTATTCATCAAGATATAAGGTCTCAAGAACATTGCTTCTCATGGAGCCTAGTTTCATCAAAATTAAAAATACAATATGGGGATAGCAATCAGTTTTTGGTTGTTTTGTTTTGCTTTTTTAATGCAGAGAAATACTTTGCATCCTTTTCATTTACATTTGTCCTTCCCCCAGATAGCTTCGTATAGTGGAAAGTACAGAGGTTCTTAAAACTGCAAAACCAGCTACTTCTTGCAGAAAACATTTCTGTAGGATTTTCATCTTTTTTTCTTAACATATTGGTAAAGTTTTGTCTTTAAAGAGGAAGCTCGTCCCTGGTCTCTTCTAAGTATTAACACGCTGGAAAAGTTATGTATAAACCAGTATGCCTTCTGTGTTAAACCGACGCCATTCCCGCATTCATCAACCTCATAGCGCTAAAGTGCATTCAGGAAGCAGCCTTTTTAGCACAATGGGCTACACCTGTTTCACTCCCTTGTCTGCGAACTCTCTGAAGACAGAAACTGTCCCTAACTCATCAGTGTATCCCCTCCAGGGCCTGGCCTAGTGCCTTATGCCCAGGGGAGAGCTCAAAAAGTATTTGTTGGCTTGAATTAATTTCTTCTGCACAATAAATATAAATCTTCACGTTATGGAAGTCCCTTCATGTGAGGGTTGACAAAACCCAAACATGAGTTCATCTAGCTTCCTCTGCAGGTCCGTTCCGGCCCTCTTCCATATGCTGTTTACATACTCATATCCCGGTAGACAACACTGAGACATATTGTTACATCTGATGCATCTTGGAGATTAAGCCAGTCCTTTGTAAAATTCTACAACTCATCTCCATTTCACTGGCCAGTCGCTCACACTAAAAGGAAGCACCAGAGTTTTCAAGTCAACTGGTCACTTCTACTGAAGCAGTAGAAATAGTATATGTTGTTCTTGTTTCAGCGAGGAAATTTCAACCTTCCCTACATGGGACCCTGGACCATCTCCACAAAGGAAAGGAAGAAAAGGAAAGAACTATCCAGAGCTAAATTCGTTTTTGTCCTAAAGCAATTATGATGGGAATTTATTTCATTATTTAATTCTTATCTAAGGCAAAAGGCATCTAATTGTGGTTGAAACAGTTACCGAACCTGTGACCACACATCGCCATGGTAGTAACTTAGGAACGCAGACACTTTACCACCGTTCAATAATTATGAGATCTGCGGTATTGTACCACATCACTCAGGAATGGGGGATATCAGTTCTCTCTCTCTTCCCCCAGAATGTAAAGAGGCTCCTGCAGAACCCCAAAGTGACGGAGTTCGATGCCGCCCGCCTGGTGATGCTTTATGCTCTACATTACGAGCGACACAGCAGCAACAGCCTACCGGGACTGATAATGGACCTCAGAAATAAAGGTGTTTCTGAGAAATATCGAAAGGTAACCAAGTTTAAGCGTTAATCCCACCAATCAGGAAACAACTTTGTTATTATGTTCTTACTCAGACAATACATCATACTGTTTTTATTCACATAAATGTATAATTCTGTTCTCTCATGTCTCGATTTCTTTAATAAAGTTATTTTCTTATGAAATGAGTTTCCTGATCCCCAAGTAATAAGAAGTTGTTTCTCTTTTTTTATAGCTCGTGTCTGCAGTTGTTGAATATGGGGGTAAACGGGTCAGAGGAAGTGACCTCTTTAGCCCCAAAGATGCCGTGGCCATTACCAAGCAGTTCCTCAAAGGACTGAAGGTATGACATCTCTGTGCTGCCCTGAGTGAGCGAAATCGAAGCCCCTGTGGCTGAGTGAGTAAATCCGGTCTTCAAAGCAGCTTCCGAATTGCTGCTGACTTAGTACTGTGTCAGTTAAGTGAAACTAAAGCTGACGTCCTCATGAAAGCTTTTCCTGTAAGTGCTTTCTATATTGGAGCAGCAGCAGCATTGGACCAAATAGCTGAGCAGAGAATAATGAGATATTTCCAGGAAATACCCAAGAATGAAAAGGTAGACAGTTCTGTTAGTCATTGTTATTTTACTGCATTTGTTTCTAGTTAAAGATTTGTTAGGTAGGTTTGCTTTGAAGGAAAATAAAGATGAAGCAAACAATCGTAGATCTTTTTAAAATACCGATTTACTTAAAATGGTCAAAGATTAGTTTTAATCTGCTAGCCTTTCTTATGTTGCTGAAATTTTCCCATTTTCCTGAGTGCGTCTAGTCTCCTTTTCTACATAATCTTTTTTTTTTTTTGTTTATTCTACCGTCATATAACATTTTCACAAAAGGATGAGGGTCAATGAAGAGATGATAAAGGATTTAAGCAATTCCATTTAAAAAATTCCTTTATAACAGGTAGCCTTAAATTATAGTCTTATTATGGGATTGGAACACTTCTAATTGATGCAAATAATTTTTTAAATTATTTAACCATAAAATTTTCCTCAAATTCCTATCCCATGAAACCTCTATTGAGTGCATGTCCTTTTCTGATAAGAATATCATAAACCGTTATATTGCAAGTTTCTCAAAAATGTCATAAGAACCATTTTCCCCTGTCTTAGGGAATAGAAAATGTGTATACTCAGCATCAACCTTTCCTACATGAGACCCTGGACCATCTCATCAAAGGAAAGCTTAAAGAAAACCTGTACCCTTATCTAGGCCCCAGCACACTCAGAGACAGGTAAGATATAAAGATATTAATAATAAAAACCAGAAACACTAAGAAAATAGGAAATTCAGAGTAATGTAAGGGACTACAATTACAATTGTGTTGTTCGACCCCTCCTTGCCCTGTCGTTTCAGTTCTAAGGTTCTTTTGGTTTTACACACATCAAGAGTAGATGTACATTTGCTTGCTAAACTTGAAACATTACTTCTTTTGGAATAAAGAAACAGGTGTTTTGGAGCACTCCAAATACTTATATTCTGTCCTTTACTATCGGACCAGTTTGCTTATGCCATTTAAGGTACAGTTCCATGGCATCTAGCATTTGGAGTTTCAAACATTAAAGCCAAAAATAGATTTGCTGCTTGATTGCTAGCCAGAGCAGGTTGTTACTATTTTTGGTAAGGACTAGACTTTGCCAAATGTGGCCAGCATACAAACTGAGACCTAATTAAGAAAGGCCATTTGTTACACAGAAGAAAAGGCTGGCTTTCTTTTTTGGGTATTAACTAAAGGAAGGAATTATCATTTTAATCTAGTGGTTTGTTAGTTTTAATAAAAACAAAACTCGTCCCTGAAATTTTAAATATATACAAATTCTACCTAGTTATAAATCAGATTTTTGTGTATTTTTTATTGGGACCACATGTTATAAAGAGCTTAAGTATGTAGCTGAATCCTACTGGATCGATTGATGTGAGAATTGTTACAGTTGGTATAATTCTTCTATAATTTCAGTTAATCATAATCTAAGAGCCTTGGAAGAATAATGTTTTATAAATATAATGAATTTCTGAAATGAGGAAAATATTTTGAGGTACATAGATGACTCTTTTATGTGATAAAGTACATTTTTTTACTTTGTTCCTTTAAAAAAAAAAAACTGTAATTTGGTAACAGAACAGGAAAAATATCTTTTAAAAAATCCAAGGTCGAGAGGCAGAACTTCCAGGGTCAAATCCAGAGAGAGCATTCATTCAGATAAACTGTTCAAGGACCTTGATATTAGGGTTCCAAAATATCAGCTACGTGGGAAGAATGAAAACCAGCCCAAAGCTGTTCACCCATCTTAGAGGCTTTTTGAAAAACAGCATAACTCCATTAAATAGCCTTCTAATTGCTAAGATAAAAAAAAAGTAAAAATATTAATTTTCTTATGAATTTCATATAAGAGTTACAGAAGAAGAAATGAGCTATTTATTGTTAAAGGGACACCATACCAGCGGTCCCCAAGCTTTTTGGCACCAGGGACTGGTGCTCCTATGAAAATCTAACGCCTGATGATCTGAGTTAGAGCTGAGGTGATGCTGGCGCTGGGGAGCGGCTGCAAATACATATGAAGCTTCTGCTCGCTCACCCAACGCTCACCTCCTGCTGTGCGGCCCGGTTTCTAACAGGCCACGGACCAGTACCAGTGCTGGTCCATGGACCAGTGTTTGGGGATCCCTGCCATAGACCACCGGAAGAGTTCATCGTGTGTAATTAGTCCATGACAGCAAACCTTTCTAATTTGGGTGATTCACTTTTCCAAACAAAGCTCAAAATGATGCACTTCCAACAAAATGCACAGTTATTGGCTGTCAGTATCCGTTAGCATTTGTCACTGTTACCTAAATAAATATACAACTAATAATTCAATTGCTTCATCCTTTTACATAACAGATGTTTCTCGAGTGTCTTAAATATGTCGAGAACTGTTGTAGGTGCTGGTGAAATGGAAGTGAGGACAGACGGGCATCTGCCCTCAAGGGACTCACGTGAAGGAGACAGACAGGAAACAAGTGAGCGAATAAAGGGTATAATTTGAATGAGATAAGTACTGTTGAGGAAATAAATAGGGTAATAAGCTACAAAGTAACTTCGTAGAGGTGGGGAGGGCTGCTTTAGATGGAGAGGGCCTCTCTGAGGAAGCGGTATTTAAGATGAGTTTTGAATTACAAGAAAGAGCCAATCACATAACGATGAGGGAAAAAGCATCCCACGCAGAGGGCACGCCAGAGCAAAGGCCTTGAGGAAAGAGAGCACTTGGCAAGTTCATGGAGCAAAAAAAAAAAAAAAACAACCCAGTGTGGTTGGAGCGCAGCGAGTAAGGAGGAAATAAGAAGTTGAAAACTTAAGTAGATGCTGGATCACATAGGGTCATATAGGCTTTTTTTTTTAATGTCATAGGAAGCCACGGAAGAGCTTTAAGCATGTAAGCGACATAAACTGAATTATGTATTGAAAGATTGTCTTGTGGGGAGAATGCATTGAAGGCAAAAACAGAAGCAGGGAGACCACTTAGGAGGAGGCTACGATAGTCCAGGTAAGAAATGAAAGTGGTCTGGAAAGGAGGCTGGCGGGACGGTAGAATCAGCAGACTTATGAAACGGAGTAGACTGATGGGACAAGGGTAAGAGAGAAGTCAAGAATAACTCTCAGGTTGGGGGGAAATCGAGAGTTGTGTTGTTAAGTTGCAGATGTCTGTTGGATCACCAAGTGGAAATGTTAGATACTGAATAGGGAGCCAATAGGATTGTGATGATATTTAAAGCCTTGGGACTAGATAAGATCACTTCGGAACAGAGCACAGAAAGAAAAAAGAAGAGAGCCCAGGACCAACCACTGAATAGAGGATGTGGGGCCAGAAATGGACACTGAGGAGGGGACCGGACGGTGGGAGGAAAGCCAGGAGGGCATGGTGTCATAAAGACCAAGGAGCGAGTGGTAACCTGAGTACAGTCTACTGAGAGGTGAAGACAGTGAAGCATCCATCAGATTTGGGAACATGAAGGTCTTTGGTGACCTTATTCCCCAGTTTCAGTGGGGTTGTAAATCAAATTACAGAGGGTCACAGGATATAAGATAAAATTGAGATGACAGATGTATACAACACTTTTAAGAAGCTTTGTGTGAAGGGGTTAGAGAAATTGGATGGTAGCTAGATGAGATGGTGGGCACTAGGGAGAGAGGGATTCTAGAGCATACGTGTAATCTGATGAGAATTACCCTAAAGAGGGAGGAATAGATAATTCAGAAGAGAAGGAAGAAGAGGGCAGAAGCGAAGTCTTTAGGGGACCCAGAGCACACGCAGAGGAGCCCTTCATAGGAGCTGAGGCACCTCCCTCATTTTAAGTTTGATGGTGAGAACATGGGGCCATCTTGTCTAATTGATTCTACTTTCTCAGTGAAACATGATGCCAAGTTATCAGCTAAGGTAGCAGGTTAAAGAGAAAACATTGTGAAATCATCATCTTGTAGGCTAGAAATCAAATCTACTAGGGAAACGTAAGCAGGACTTCTAGGCGAGATTGAGTGCCCATTAGACTTTTGTGGTCATTGATTTAAAATACAACCCATGAGCCTAGTTGTGTAGTTTTTCTCCAGCAACTTCTAGCTTAACTAGATTAAATGAGGAGAAGGCTGACAGTTTGGGTCCAACCAGGACTTGGGGGAA
>NW_011889398.1:170748-181289 GCF_000151845.1 Pteropus vampyrus
AAATTTGGTTGCTGTTACCAGAATATCTAGATTTGCAGTTTGCAGTAACCCTGTGCAGTATTTTGTTCTGCGTCCACTTGGCCCACTCTCGGCTCTAGCCATTGTCTTGGCTCTGGATCATCAACACAGCGAGTCATTGATTTTAGTCATCTTTATGATAACTTGTCTCATCATGTCTCGCCATGATAGAATTTCTTGGTTTTGTTATTATTGTAATATTAGAAAGTATCAAAGGAGATGTGGCAAGAACACAGTTTTGCAAAACCAGGAACACTTGTAGAAATGTTTTAGCCCTCAGCTATTAAATTAGTGGTTAACCTATTTGGCAGTCTAACTGTATCCACAAATTGGGTTTGAGTTTTCCCCTGCAGATGGGACTCCCACATACCCTATTTATCAGGCTAATTTTTTTTCTCACTCCAGAATTGCTCCTTGTCCCTGACAAAGACAAGCAGCTTTAACATTTGGTGAGAAAATGGAGCTTTCTAGTCTTGCATTCCAGAATCGGTTAATTCAAGAAGGAAGTACTTTTTCATGTTTACACGAATTTAGTAGAATCTTGTTGCAGCAGCTTATTTTTGCTTCTATAAAAGCAGCGGTCCTTTTTCATTGGCCTTTTTTTTTCTACAGTAAATGCTCATAAGGTCTTTACCGTCTGTAAGTATATTCAAAAATTTGAATTTTAGCCATAAGCGTAATGGTCCACAAAGTAGATAAAATAGAGCCTCTTGAAAGCTTAAGTTTTTCTGCTCAACTCATCTATGTATAGAAGTGATGATTTCCAGAAATACTATATGTGAAAAAATTTTGTTTATCTCTCTAATAAAATAAGATGGAAATTGGTTAGGTTCTCAAGGTGTCCTTGTGTATCTATATACAGCATGAACTGGCTGCTGTTTCCTAATGTTGCCTGTCTGCATTAATTAATGCTTGTGGTTGCTATGGTGAATCACAGAGCACAGGAAGATGTGTACAAAGAATTGAACTTGCGTATTCTACTTAGCTTCAACCATCATAAAAATGTTTTGCTATATATTTTACCATTGACCTCATCAGAACATCTACTTTTAAAATTCACCAGAGAAAGGAATGAAAAGGAAAAATGTCAGGGATTTTCTTTTTTCATCGATGTTCTCAAGCCAGCTCGAATAAGTAGTAGGAGGCTCAGGAAAACATTTATTAATGTTTTCATAACCAAATGTGGCATCATCATCTTTGTTAGGTACACAGTTGAGTTGAGCTTTAAGAGCCTACCCCTGTCGCTAGGTTCTGTCCTTACAGTAATATAACACCCACAGTTACCATCCGTGACATTTTCTTCCCCCTCCAGTAACACAAAAATGCTCTGGCACCCTGAAATTACCAGACTGAAGGACAGCGTTCTCTGGCTACCCCAGAAACCCGCTTGACTTTATTTCTTCCTAGTTCTTGTCTTTCTTTCCCATAACAGTCAGATGTACTCCCGAGGCAGGTGATGGGCAGAGGGCAGCTATGGAGAAGCAACGTCATTTCCAGGGTGATCCTTATTAGTCTGCTCAGCTGCTGCTTAAATTGACTCACCAGATCAGGAGCTCAGAACAAAAGTGTTACTGTCTGGTTCCTCTCCTCGGTCACTGTACCCTGGCAGGGAAGAAACTTCCCTCCCTTCTTAATGAGATGATCTGTGTGATGATCTGTGTGATGATCTGTGAGTAGTTTCTCAAGATAAACTGTATAACAGGTCTCAAGCTTAAGTTGTCCCTCACGTAAAAAGCACTGCATGTGGAATCTTACTGTAAAAAATACTCATTTTCTGAAAATATAATTTCATTTGAGTTTTGAGGATTTTATTATTCTCGAACATTTTAACTGATTTTTTTGTTTTTGTTTTTGTTTGTTTTTGGTTTTGGTTTTTTCCTGTTTTATACCTAGGCTGACCCCTACATGGTTATACATAGACCAAACTATTGGTAGAGTGTCCTCTATCTCCTTGGTGGCACATTCTTGTACCATTGGATTTCTTCCCCCCACAGAACTCATTCTTTACATCCTTTAATGAATATCAAACCACAGTGTGTTTTTGTCTTAAGTAAGTGTTGCTTTCTTCTCATTCTTAAATATCTATACCTCGTCACCAAAACCAAGAAATTCAGAGTTATCATGGACTCTTCCTGTATGCTCATCTTCCACACTTAATCACTGACCGAACAGTGAAGAGTCTACATTTTTTGTCTTCTGTATCCAGTCCCTCCTCTTTACTCCTGGTATTTCTTTAGTTTGTCTTTCATTATATCTTCCCACAAGTGTTTAACAGTAGTAGCCTTTTGTCCTCCAGTTTTTCCCACCAGCAACCTCCAGTTCATCGTAACAAAGCTGCCAAAATTATCCTTCAAAAAAGCAAATCTGGTCATGGTAACCTGTTAAAACCCTTCGGTGATTCCACCGTGGCCTGTAAGATTCACGGCCTTCTGTCGTCTGGCTTCTGTTTACTTCTCCCTCTCTTTCTTTCACTATGTCCCCAACTTACAATCTTCGCTCCAGCCATAAAAGAAGAGTTAGGATGACTCCAAAGTTTTTATCCTAAGCAGTTGAAAGAGTAGAGTGACCATCAACTAAGATGAGGAAAGCTATATGTGGAACAAGCCTGGGTGAGAAGATAGGGACTCGAACATGTTGAATTGAGAAATATATTAAATATCCAAGTAGAAATGTCAAGTGGACAGATATTTAAGTCTGGCATTTAGAAGAGTGGTCTGGACTGGAGATGGAGATTTGGAAGTCATCAGCAGATAGGTATTCAGTTGACCCTTGAACGATGTGAGGGTTAGGGCTGGCTCCAACCCCACCCAGTCAGAACTCTGTGTTTAATTTTTGTTTCCCCAAAAACCTAACTAAATAGCTTTCCTGATAACACAGACAGTCAATTAACACAGATTTTGTTACATGTATTATATATACTGTATTCTTACAATAAAGTAACTGAGAGAAAAAAATGTTATTAAGAAAATCATAAAGATGAGAAAATACATTTACAATATTCATTGAAAAATATCTGCACATACGTGGACTTGCGCAGTTTAAACCTGTATTGTTCACGGATCAACTATATTTAAAACCACAATGTGCGAGATCATCTAAGGAAGGGCTATTCAATAAAACTTCCTACAATGATGGAAATGTGCTATATCTGTGCTATCTAGTACATAGAGCCACATGTGACTGTTAGCACTTGAAATGTGGCTAGTTCTCCTGAGGGACTGAATTTTTAAATGTTATTTTAATTAACTTAAGTAGCCATATGTGGCTTGTGGCTACTACACTGACCAGAGCAGATCTAGGGAGTACGTGTAGATCAAGAAGAAAGGAGGACCAATGCCTGGGCTCTGGGCACTCCACTACCAAGAGGTCAGGGAGGTGAGGTGACACTGAGAAATAGCAACGAACAAAGTAGGAAGAAAACCACAAATGTGATGTCCTTTGGAAACCAAGTGAAGAAAGAATATCGAAGAAGAGCAAGCGATCAACTTACTCAGTTTAGAAGGAACAGAAGCCTTGATAAGGACATGGTGCTAAGAATGTGGAGAAATAGGATGTAGAGAAATAGACATTTTCCTGAATTGCTGGTGGAGTGACATCTGTGGAGCAACTTGGTGATATCTACCAATATATCCAAGATAAGCGTCAGAAGCAGAACAGTGTACATAAAATGCTTCTGTGTGTGTATACATGTGTGTATATTTACATACACATATATATACACGAATGTAGGTAATATCTCCAAAAGGATACATATGAGACGAGAAATAACGTTTACCTCTAGGGAGAAGCTGGGGTACAAGTGGATGGAGGAAACTTACTTTTTTACAGTATACCCTTCTGTATTTTATACCATGCCCAAACGTTTATCTAGTCAAAAACAGTATATTTTAAAATAACAAAAAAATGTTTGTAGAATATAAGATGGTATGTAACTCTTAAAGCATTGTGGTGCTAAATACATTGTTTCGGGTGGGTAGTCTTGAATGAAACTTATTGTCTTAAAAAGTAAATTTAGTGTTTCAGAGGCATGATTTTTAAGTTCCAGGTTCCATAGAAATGTCATAATTGACTCTACCTAATTAATTGCAAAATACCACATCTTCTGCATTGGGAGCCTTTCGTTGGGTATCTCTGCAATTCAGAGATTATGTGAACCTTTTTAATAGACGCAATATCTGATTCTGTTTCCAAGAAGTCCAACAAGAACACGTATTCTCTCAGTTAATTCCTTCAAGGTGTTTTAGAAGAGAGACAAACAGAAAGGAAATGTAGGAGTTTTTTCATGATTTACACATAAGCATATCTATCTCTTAATTAAAGATGTTTCTATTTAGTTTTGTGCTGTAACCTCCAAAACAGATGATTCTGCTTAATGTAGTTTTAAATAATGTCCAATAAGCGATTTAACAAAACTAATTGCCTACTAAGTAATTGTATCTTCTCTTGATGGCATGAGAAAAAGAAAAACAAAGCAAAGTTTAACAATTTTGAAAAAAAATATGACCTGCTTCTTGTTGATATCTACAAAAAAAGCTAATAGGAGGACCTGTCACTTTTGTTATGAAGCCATTTTGATAAAGATTGAAACACAGTTAAACTACACAGTGTCACCCAAATGAGGCTGGTGACTGAGCTGATGCGTCAGCATGTCCTGTATCAAAATGACATTCATGGGTTTGTTGTTTGTTTCTATGTTTTATCTTGGTTTTTCTTGGTTTATCAAAGGATTCAAGAACAAAGATTTTAAAAAGAGGTGGAGTTCCTAGAAGCATCATTAGTTTCTGTGCTCCATTCTTTATTACACTCAAAATACTAAATGTCTCTAGTTCCTTGTTATGGGATATCCAAATATATCAGGACTTTGAGGTCCCTGGACAGCAGCCATTGTAATGACACTGTACTAAATATTTGACAAAGGGCTCATACATGAAAAGAGATGTGTAGTACAAGCATAAATTACTGCTGTGTTGATTTCATGTCCCAGTGAAGTACTCTGCAGCATCTTGAATATAAAAGAATATTTCTACATTTGGTTCCAGCAAACGCTATTGTGCTATTCTGAAATCCACAGCACAGAAATTATGAGACATCCGCTCATAAACAGAAAGCAAATCACTATTCAGCATTTCCTGCTCTGTTTCCTGCCAATTTCAGATAATTAAAAACTTTTTTTAAACCTTTTATTCTGTTCTGCTTTAATTATGCTTCCACCACCAAAAAAGAAAGATTTAGACATTAAAACTATATATAACAGTAACAAGTCTTTGCCTTTTGCCCCCTTATCCTATGATATTAAATGTCTTCATTATTGCAGACCTCAGGATATCATTGTGTTTGTCATTGGAGGAGCCACCTATGAAGAAGCTCTCACGGTTTATAACCTGAACCGGGCCACTCCTGGAGTGAGGACTGTCCTGGGAGGAACCACAGTGCACAACACGGAAAGGTAAGGGAGAGCGTTCAGTCCTGCGTCTTTGTCCCCCTCCCCAGAGAGTGAAGCTTAAGTTCCCTTTATGTAGGAAAAGTAAGGTCAATGCTGACCAAATTGCTGAAGACCAAAATACACCGTTTCATAGAATAATTTAGTTTGTGTGAGACAAAGGATCTCTACTCCATGAGTTTCACTTAGTTAGGTCAGGGACTCGAAGAATGAGGACCCGCCTGCACTGTTAACAATTTACGATTCCTGTGTTCTGAGAAGGAGAAATCTAACTGCCACAGACTGGCACTTTGCAAATACCTAAACGTAATGGCACTGAGTTCTGTGAGTTTTTGTTGATTAATTACATTCATTCAATAGGTATTTAGTAAAAAGAATACAAAGACGAATAAGATAAAGATCCTACCTCAAATAAGTCATTGTCTCTGTTAGGAAAGATAGAACAAAAATAAATAAATAAATAAGGAAATAAGTACCTGGAGAGTCAGATAAAAGAGCCACGGATTCTCGGAGTGGCTAAGAGAAAAGAGCAAATGTTTCAGGGAGAAGATCGTGTGTAAGTTGAGCCTTGGGTAGAAAATGGGCATACAGAGGAAGAGCACATTCTAGGCAGACTTAACCACATATGAACTGTTATGGAAAGCTGTAGGCAATATATATAGAAAAAGAACAGCCAACAGTCAACTAACTGGAATGCGTGTGATAAGTGAAACGGCTAATTGGATGCCATAATTGCAGAAGGCCTTCAATTCCAGGCTGCGGAATTTCTGCTCTCTTCTGAAGAAAACAAGGAATAATTGAAAGCATTTAAGCAATAAAATTACAAGAGGATCACAGTATTTAGGAAGTTAATCTGGAAGCTGAAGGTAGGAAAGACAGAGGAGGAGTGGACTAGAGAACCATGCGTGATAACCGAATTCACTGTTTCGGGCCCCTGCGAGATCCATGCTGAGCCATGCATACATAGGTACATTGGGAGTCACTGGAGGTGTTTGTGTCTTTTTCAATTTGTAGTATTATTTGGCTTTTTAACATAATTTTTCCTCTTTATTATGGAACTAATATATACTCATTCTGAAAATTCTTTAATTCAGAAAGGATAAAAACCAAAAAATTCTCCTATAATCTAAGTACAGTTGTTACATTTTGATCTTTTCAGACCTTTTTACCTAAGACTGTGCAAACATTTAAATGAGTGTATGCGCATAGATCTCACTGTACATTCTGTTTTACAACCTGCATTTTGTAGTCTATTATGTAAACATCTCTTAGTGTTAAATATAGAGTCTCATTCATTAAGCAAATGTTAATTGAAGGGTAAGACTGCCTGGGTTTGAAATCCTGACTTTCATTCTTACTATTTTTGTGAATTTAGGCAAATTACTTAACCTCTTTGTTGGTTTCCGGAGCTCACTGGCTATTTATATATTTTTTTTATCAATTGCCAGTTCATAGTCTTTGCCCATTTTGTAATTGTGGTATTCCTTTTTTTTCCCTAATGATTTTTAAGAATTATATCTATGTAATTTAGAATATCGGTCTATGAGCATGCCACCCTTAACATGCCCAATCGCGTCTGATCTCGGAAGCTAAGCAGGGTCGGGTCTGGTTAGTACTTGGATGGGAGACCACATAAGAAGAACAGGTGCTGTGGGCATTAAAAAAAAAAAAAAGAATATTGACCATTTATTCTATAATATACAAATTCTTTTCCTCTATTTGATGTTTTTGTTTTATATTAGTGTTTTGTTGTATAAAAACTATTTTCTGCTTTTATGTAGTCAAAGCTACTGGTGATTTCTGCCTTTGGTGTCATGCTTAGAAAGATTATATAAATACTAACAATCATTTTTTCTGTTATTTTTAGGACTTTAGATATCTAAAGTTATATCTTTAGATATATTATCTCTAAAGTTATATCTTTATACTCTATCAAAATTTTATTTAGATGTAAACTGTGCCATAGTTTCCTTTTATAACTTTAACAAAAATATTATGTATACATACATACCCCATTACATACAGAAAATAAGCAGACAGCTCAATGAAATATCACAAAGTGAATACATCTGTGTAATCACCACGCAGATCAAGTAATAGAACACTGCCGGCACATCCAGAAGCCTCCCATATGCCCCCTTGTCACAAGTAATCACTATCATGACTTCTGTTACAGATTAGTTTTACCTGTCTGTAAAAGATACTTGTTGAATGAATAAAGAAACAGAAATTAAAATTAATCTATTTCTACCTTTCTCACAAATAACAAAGGGATCTCAGAATGACCCTTAGAAGGATTTCTTTTTTTTTTTTTTTATGGTGACATTGGTTAACGAAATTCAATAAGTTTCAGCTGTACCCTTTAACAGTAAGGCATGTGTATATTTACACTGTGTGTTCACCTCCCATAGTTAGATTTCTTTCTGTCACCACATATTTGACCCACGCGTAAGTGATATCATGTGATTTTCAACTTTTAGAAGGATTTCTAATCACTTTCCTCCCAACTTTCAAGCTATCATTGTCTGGCATTTTGGCTTCACCTTGTTTTTATAATCCCCAAATTAATCATTATTATTTTCAGTAGTCACATTTGTTTAGATTTACCCACATATTTGTTCATTTTTCCCCCTCTTTCATCCTGGCCCTTTTTTCTGATCTTTCTTATTACTAAAGAACATTCTTTTCTTATATATAATGAACCTTATTTACTTTATTTACTTTCTTATTACTAAAGAACATTCTTTTCTTATATATAATGAACCTTATTTACTTTATTTTACTTATTTTTAACTTTATTTTTTAATTACAAGTGATATACACTATTATATTAGTTTGGGGTGTACAACATAGTGATCAGACATTTATATAACTTACAAAGCAATCACTCCGGTAAGTCTAGTACCCATCTGATACCATACATAGTTATTACAATATTATTGACTATATTCTCTATACTGTATTTTAGATTCCTGGGACTATTTTTATAACTGGCAATTTGTACATCTTAATCTCTTCCCCATTTTCATCCATCCCCTCGACCCCCTTCCCATCTGCCAACCATCAATTTATAAAGAACATTCTTTAGTAGTTCTTTCAATTACTGGTCAACTTGATGTTTTTATCTAAAAATATCTTAATTTAGCTAATTTTAGAATTCCAGATTGATAGATTTTTCTCACCACTTAAAAGTCAGAAGACAATGCAATACTATTTTTAATTGTTGCTTTTAAGAAGTCTTCTCTCGATATAATTGTTTTTCATTTGTATGCAAAGTTTTCTTTTATATTTTTAGGATTATCCTTTTGTCTTTGATGGTCTTATTTTAGTATTGTGTATCTAAATATGGATTTACTTTTATTTATGCTATTTGGTATGAAAATTCATGCTTGGCATAACTTCAGGAAATTTTCCAGTCATTTCTTTGAATATTGCCTTTTTTACATTTCCTCCGTTCTCTCCTTCTAGAATGCTTATAAGTTATATGTTAGGCCTTCAACTGTTCTTTATACTTTTAACCTCTCTTTTATATTATCCATGCTACCTTCATGCTGCCTTCTATGTAATTTTTTTCAGATCAGTATTCTAGTTCAATAATTCTCTCTTCAGCTACGTCTAATCTGTTTAATTTGTCCATTCCATTTTCAATTTCAAAAATTGTACTTACATGTGTTCTGTAATTTTGGATTATGAGTTATCTTAAACAAGGTTTTATCTATGGGATTCATGAGGGGTGAAAGTTGAAGATATATCTCTTCTGCATAATTTTCCTTTCATTTAGAGCAGGTACCCAAAGAGTATTATCAGTTTAGAACTACTTTTTAATGTTAATTTCTGTACTAAAGGGTTCCTGAACCATGCAGAGTCAGTATCATTTTATTTTCAAGTTTCCTTGTTATCTCCCTGGGCAGACAGAAGACTTTTTGTTTGTTAGTATACCTGTTCAGTGAGCACCTTTACATTATGCAGGAGTCTCCATTCTAATTCCCTTTCTTACTGAGGCCTAAGCCTCCTGACCCGCTTGTCAAATACAGTGCCGTTGTCAAATACGTAGCTTGTCAAATACAATGCCGTTGTCAAATATGTAGCTTGTCAAATACAATGCCGTTGTTTGTGAACATTGGCACATATGTATGGAGTAATCACAGCATCAGTTTACACTTATCAACCTAAGTTTTGGTCCCCTTTTTGTAATGGCTCTTAGAGACTTCCCTTCCTTTCTGAAGAGGTTAATCATTCACTTAAAAGGATGTTTGTGATTTTTTTTAATCCAGCATTTCTGTGTTTTATTGCAAGAGGATTTTCACCTTATCTAGTCTGCCTTAATTCCAGAAATGGAAGTGTCAGTGTGGTTAGGATCTTGGGAGTGTATAAAATGACATTACGTGAACTTTAAAGTTATCTTGTAGTTGGGAGTATAATATGCTGATTTAGAAGCTACTATCTCAGAGTGGGAAATGCCTATTGCAAGATATTTCTGGGATACAGTTCACTTGATTTCCCTGATCTCTTACATAACATCTGAAATCACTGCAGATTTATTCTGCAGTCACATCCCAGCACCACCACTTACAGTTTATGAATTGGGGGCAAGATACCTAATGCAATAGATAGAAGGGTCAAAATTGGCCTCCTGCATTCTAGAAAATTACATGAACCCTACTCTCTCATATGGCAGTTTTAACTGCCTTCATCCTGGGATATCTTCTATTTCTAAAGTACAGTGCATCGAGATTGCCTTTTCTGTGAACCGAAACAAAACGTTAGTTGTAGACAAAACCAAAAAATAAAGAACAGAAAATTATTTCCTTCCCTCTCTGGTATATCTCCTGAAATGAATGTAATTTTGGGAGAGAGACTAGGGCCTGCATATAAGTAAGCTCCCTCTTAAGCCAGAAGATATATATCTCTTGGAGTAAAAGGAAATATACATAGTCGAATCTGAAATTCAATTTGCTATTCAGTTTTAATTTAAGCTGCTCTTTTTTAAGTATCTTATTTCTTTAAAACAGTTCTTTTGTTGACAATATTTTTCCGTGATTCAAGCACTGGTCACAATGAAGCAGAGTTCTACAGGCCACCT
>NW_011889398.1:182549-186273 GCF_000151845.1 Pteropus vampyrus
TGGGCAGTGGAAGGGAGCAGGGTGAGTCCACTGGTCAGTATGGTGTCGGGAAGGGCCTCATTAAGAAGAGATCTGAACGAAGACTTGGAGGAGGTGAGGGAGCGCGCCAAGCAGGTGGGGAAGAGCATCCCGGCCGGCGGAGCTGCCAGGCCCCTGCTGCGCGCCCTGAGAGACCCGAGCGCCTGCGGCGGAGTGAGCTGGAGGAGGCCGCTGGCAGGGTGGACCGGGGCCTGATCGCAGGGCGCTCGTGGACTTCGTGAGGATGGGTTTTCACGGTGAGTTAGGGAGTATTGTAGGATTTTAGCGGGGTTTTAATAGCTTTATTGAGATATAATTCACATACCATACAATTCACCCCTTTAAAGTATACGATTCACCCCTTTAAAGTATACGATTCAGTGGGGGTTAGCGTATTCGCAGATATGCTCAGCTGTCACCACAGTCAATTTTAGAACATGTTTTTCACCTCAGAAAGAACCCTCCTCCATCTCCGCCCCCACAGACCCAGGCGACCACTCATCACTTTCTGTCTCCGTAGACTTCCTTGTTCGCGACATTTCATATACATGGAATCACATAATATATAGTCTGTTGTGAGTAGCTTCTTTAACTTAATATTGTGTCTTCAAAGCTCATCCATGTTGTAGCCTATATCAACACTTCATTCTTTTTTACAGCTGAATAATATTTCATTGTATGCATATGCCATAGTTTATCCATTTGTCAATGATGTACATTTGAGTTGCTTTCACCATTTGGCTATTATAGATAATGCTGCCTTAAGCTTTCGTGTACAAGTTTTGTGTATTGTGGAGTTTGAGAAGAACCGTGACAGCTGACATATTTTAGCAGGATCACCCTGGCCGTCAAAGCTAATATGAATTAAGGATTATTTCTCTTAAATGTTTAAAATAAACGTGTTATGGTAAACATCCAAGTCCCTAGATGTATTTAAATGACCTATACCCATTATTTACTCACCTACAGTAGACTGAGCCATTATTCTAGCTGTGTTTCTGATGCACATGATCCTACCTTGCAAATAAATGAGCATCTTGGTTTGAATTTTGAGCTAGCTTGCCTATCACCTCACAAGTTAATCAATATTAAAGAGTTCTAGTCCTTGCTGGCACTCTGAGTTAGCGGTGTGAGCTGAGAGGCCAAGAAGCAGATCCACAGGACAGAGTTGTTCTCCTGGCAGAGGAGACCCCCCTGCAGCCACTGGCCCCACATAGCTATTGAGCATCTGACATGTGGCCAGGGCCATTCAACTATGCTACCAGCATAAAATACGTGTAAGGTTGCAAAACCTTAATACCGCAAAAGTGTCAAATATCTCATTAATAACTTTTTAAAGCTGATAATGTTTTAGATATATGGGTTAAATCAATATGCTATTAAAATTAATTTTACCTATTTCTTTTTACCTTTTTTAATGTGATTATTAAAACACTTTAAATTACCTAGCAAGTCACATATGTGACTTGTTCTGCATTTCTATTAGATAGTGCTGTTTTACTCATTCAATTTCATTTAATTCTAACAACTCAATAAGGTAGATATTTCTATTATTATCATCAACCTCGTTTTTCAGATGAAGAAATTGAGGTATAGAGAACACCTTGTCTGAAGTTACAGAGCTAGTAAGTGGCAGAGCTGGAATTGAACTCAGATAGTCAGTTTCGAGTCTCTGGACACCTAAGCACTCAGTCCAAATAATATTTTAGGAATATTTATCTAGCTATGACTTTTTTAAATCCCTTACTTATGAATGTCACTTGTAAGGTGGGAAAAATGTGTTTTTACCAAATGGACAATTTGTAAAGTTTTCTGCCTACTGGGAAATACTGTAAATCAAAGCACAGAAAAAATAGTACAAAAGTGAGGAATCATTTAGTTTTATTTTTAGATTTTTGTCATCCAAAGATAGTTAATAAGATTTAAGACAGTGTTGCTCTTTGAATAAATATTATTAACTAGTGACAGCCGTTAGTTTTATCACTATCTGAGATGATAACTAAGTGTTGTTAATAACATATTCTGACAAAATACGTCAGTAACATTAATGTTTTTTATAAAGAGTACGGTTTAGGGTTTAGAAAACAGTTGACATTTTGAATTTTTCTAAATAAATTCAAAGCTGGGAGGGGACTCATTGATATTATGAACAGGTACTTTATAGATTTCTTCCTAAACAAGTAACACTAGAAACTTGGACCTTCTCCTGTAACCACGAGTTAGTTCTCTGAATTATTTACAGAAAATTAGGATCCTGTGACAGAATTTGCATTTCAAAGGAAGAGGAATCCAGAAGAGACTCGTCTTCACTTATGGGCATTTCAGGATCAGTCTGGAAACTGCTGGAACCAGCCCCATCTTTGTAGAGATTTTGGGTGGGGGAGGGGAGCATTTACTTTCCTCCTGTGACCATAGTGTTAGACACCATTTCAAGAGCTGTGATGAAGTGTATGTACCGCCTGTCACTGATAAGCATTTAGTGAGAGTTCATTATGTGTAAGGTTCTGTGTAAGGTGCTAGAAAGATGAAGACATTCTGTATCTTTAAGGATCTCAACGTCTAATGGGAAAAAAGCATATAAACAAAGAACTCTAATAAGATGCTTTTTTAAAATTTTTGAATTTATGGACGTGGTTCCATAGTGTAGCGGTTAACACGTCTGCTTTACATGCAGAAAGTCCTGGGTTCACACCCCAGTGGAGCCACAGTCCATGGTCTACAGCCACGCCACCCTGAACAAGCCCGATCCCAGTCTGATCTCGGAAGCTAAGCCGGGTCGGGCCTGGTTAGTACTTGGATGGGAGACCACCTAGGAAGACTAGGTGCTGTATGCATAAATAATAATTTTTAAAAAAAATTTTTAATTTAACCCGTGATTCAAATCTAGATGTGTCCCCTGATTCCAATTTATTTGTGCACTGGAACATATGTATATTTTTTAATTAAAAATAGCTTTTCATTATTAATCAATGCATAATCCTTGTAGGAAAAAAATTTAAATGCAGCTAAGCAAAATGAAGATAATGAAAATACCCATACACCTACCATCCCACCATAGGAAATGTCGATATCTTGGTGTATAGCTTCTTAGACCTTTTTTTATTAATTTATACACATATATTTTTAAACCAAAGGTACTTTATTATACATGTACTTTCAATGAAAATACCTGTACATGTTGTTTTTAATAACTGAAAAGCATTCTGTTATCTGATCGTGCCACAGTTTGTTTAACCAGTTAGTTTGTCGTTCACTCAACAACTGCTTATTGAGCACCTGCTGTATTCCAAGAGCTTTCCTGAGACTGGATATACAGTGGTGAACAAAACAAATACTGTTTACTATCGACGTGTATAATTTTTTCACTCTTATAAACAGTGCTGTAATAAACATCATTTTATATACATCTTTACACACTTGGCCAATTGTTCACTTGGGATAATAATTGAGCACGTAAAACATGCCAGTCTGCTGACTTCATTACATATATAATCTCATTTAATCTTACCAAGAGGTAATAATTTCAAATGAAGGAAGTAGAACATGGAAAAATTAGGTAATTTGCCTTGGGTCCCATAATAGGGAAGTGGAAAGCCGGAATTTAAGCTCAGATTTGCGTGGTCCTAGATTCCATGCACCGCCAGCAATGTTGACAGGAAATTGCTACATCAGAGAGTATACGCACTTGTAGGATGCTAAATTACTA